>NC_053027.1:383298859-383541827 GCF_003073215.2 Triticum urartu | reverse complement strand
GAAGACATCCAGGGTGGAAGTGGGAAAACATCAAAGCCTAACCTATCAGACCCTCTGACATAACAACTATTCCTAACCAATGGTTATGAGCAAAGAAACATAGGCAATATCAATTTACATCATCATAGTCGGCACTAGCTAGCAGAGGACTCTGGCAGCATGCAAACAACTTGATCAAACATTTCAGACAAATGACTAAAAATAAACTGCAGCACAGAGAAGAGCACTACTAAGCTTGCACGTTGATATAGAGTACAAAATGGCAGAATGATCAGCTAAAATGGCGGTAAATAATAAACCAATTCATTCTATTACATCGTGCAAGCTGCCTGCACCTCATCATAAAGCCCACTGGAGAATCTCAACTAGCAATGAAATCAATCACAGTAACTAAATCGATCCAGCATAGAAAACGAAGCCGACAGGTCCGTAGAGCCGGCCGTGAGGAGGCGTAGGGGAGGGGAGGGGAAGGGAAGGGTGGCGGTTGCTCACCTGCGCTTGGCGGCGGGAGGGGAGCGGCGATGAGGAGGACGACGAGAGGGAGCGGGAGCACGAGCGCGAGCGGGAGGAGCCCGAGGACGCGGAGCGGGAGGAGGAGCCCGACGAGGTGGATGGGGCGGTGTGGATGGGGCGGCGTCCGGGCTGCCGGCGACGAGGGGGAGGAAGGGGAGAGGGAGGCGGCGGGGGTGCGTGGGCGGCTGCGGCGCAGTGGGTCAGGGCAGCTGCGGCGGCGGCACGGTGGAGGGAGGGAGAGGGAACTGGCGAGGGGGAGAGGGAAGGGGTGATCGGGCGAAGTGGGAGAGGGAAGGGGGGATCGGGCACAATACTAATGGCGCACCACCCCTCGGTGCGCCATAAGTACATCCATACTAATGGCGCACCTCACCGCGGTGCGCCATTAGTACTTTTTTTCTTATAGCAATGGCACAATACTAATGGCGCACCACTCCTCGGTGCGCCATAAGTACATCCATACTAATGGCGCACCTCACCGTGGTGCGCCATTAGTATTTTTTTTATAAGACAGTAATAATTTTTTAAACTTGTTTAAATCATAACAGTAATATTTTGTTTATAAGACAGTAACAGTAATATTTTTTTATAAGACAGTAATAATTTTTTAAAAAATATCATCAAACAGTAATGGCGGTGGAGCGGGGGAGGGTGCGGGGGGTCAGCGGCGGCGGATGAGTAGGGGAGGGGTGCGGGGGGTCGGCGGCGGCGGCCGGTGGACTGGAGGGTGCTCGGCGGCGAGGGGGACTGGATCTGGCGAGGTGGGATAGCGATCGAGATGGAGGGGGATCGAGATCGAGTGTCCATGAAATTTAAAAATATTCATGATAGTTCAAAAGGTGCCCATGAAATACAATCGAGAAATGAAGGCTACGATTTAAATACAATCGATCTTAGCTAGCTATCTGTTCACAATCTTCTTGCCCTTGTTTTTCGCAAATGGAGTTCTTCTGTGGAACGGACGTCCTTTAGGTAGGGTGGTCCTGCTTCTTCTTGTGGTGTATGCTGCTACTTCATCATTGTCGTCATGTTCGATCCTCGGGTCGCCATACTTGTCGAAGTCTTGCTCATTGGCTACTCCATCCATTCCGATGATCTTCCTTTTGCCTCTCCTCACGACAACACGACTGGGCTTTGACGGGTCGGTAATGAAGAAGCATTGGTCCACTTGGGAAGCCAGTACCCATGGCTCATTTTTCGCGGTGACGTTTGCGCCCGCGGTCTTGGGTTTGGCTTCGGGTATAACCATGGTGGTGAAATACCGGTCTTCTTTTAGGACGCTCTTCGCCCATCTGACACGGAACATCGGGACCTTCTCTCCAGCGTAGCTCAGCTCCCAGATCTCCTTGATCCTTCCGTAGTATCTGTGCTTGTCGTTACCGGTGTAGGATTCCATCGTTACCCCGGAGTTCAGATAACCATCGCTCTTCATGTCCTTGGCCTCGGTGTAGAATGTGTAGCCGTTGATATCGTACGCCTCATAGGTCATCAGGTTGTGCTCGGCGCCCTGTGACAAGGCGAATATGAGTTGTTCTTCCGCGGAAGAATCCTCATGTAAAGGGTACGACAGAAGCTTCTGCTTGAACCAACGCGTGAAACATGAGTTGTGCTCTTTGAGTATATCTCCGTCCGTCCTCTGTTGGCCTCGGTCATTGTACGTCTTCTTAATAAAGGTTTTGTGCTCTACCACCCAAGGATCGACCACGTCTATGTGTTGTAGCGTGACTAGGTTTGCTCTTTCAAAGTCGGCGAGTCGACCCTCGAAGTCGACATGCATTTCGCGGCGACCCTCACGGTGACCCCATCCAGCGAGCCTGCCGAGGTGCCTGTTGTCGGGCAGACCAACGGGGTTCTCGATGCGTAGATAATTTTTGCAGTAGGAGATGCACTCTTCGGTCAGAAAGCCCCTGGCTATGCTTCCCTCTGGACGTGACATGTTGCGAACGTATCCTTTGATGACACCATTCATCCTTTTGAACGGCATCATGCTGTGCAGGAACGTCGGCCCGAGTTGGATGATATCGTCCATGATATGGACCAGCAAATGCACCATAACGTCGAAGAATGCGGGCGGGAAGTACATCTCAAGCTCGCATAGTATCACCACGATCTCTTCCTGTAGCCTTCTGAGTTGCCTCACGCCAACAGACTTCCGAGAGATGACGTCGAAAAAGTGGCATAGGCCAAATAGGGTTTCACGGACGTGCGCGTCCACGATCCCACGGATTGCAACTGGAAGTATCTGCGTCATCAGCACGTGACAGTCGTGAGACTTCATCCCGCTGAACTTCTGCTTCACTGGGTCTAGGTATCTGCTTATCTTCCCCGCGTAACCGTAAGGAAGTTTTACTCCTACGAGGCAGGTGAAAAACTGCTCGATCTCCTCCTGACTTAGAGTGAAGCACGCGGGAGGGTAGTCATTTCCGGTCTTCTTGGCCTTTTTGCCTTTGCGACGACTTTCCGTGTCCCGCCTCGCCTCATCATCATCATCATGATCATCATATATAGCGTGAAGCTCCTGCCTGATGCCCATTGATTTCAAGTCTGCCCTTGCTTTCGGCCCATCTTTGGTCCTCTCTGGCATGTTGAGCAGGGTACCAAGCAGACTCTCGCACACGTTCTTCGTGATATGCATGACATCAAGGCTGTGAGGCACACGGTGGATCTTCCAGTACGGCAAGTCCCAGAAAACAGACCTCGTTTTCCATACCTTCAGCAGCGGCTCTGGCGCCTTTCGCTTCTTTCCCGGCTCTGGCGCTTTTTTTGCTTCTTTCCCGGCAGTGGGCAGTCTTTACAATTTTTCAACAGCTCGTCTATTTCCTCGCCGCTCCTCGTACGCGGGCGTCCTCGGGGTTCGGTTTCACCATCGAATAGATCCTTGCGTTTTCTCCACGGGTCATCGTCGCGAAGCCACCTTCGATGTCCCATGAACACGGTTTTCGAAGACCCGGGATCTCTATCTAGCTGGCGATACGTTGTGTCATCCATGCACCTGAAGCATCCAGAAAATCCGTGGACCACCTGCCCCGCGACATATCCGTAACCGAGATAGTCGTGCACCTTCGTGAGCAGCGCGGCTCTCATAGGGAAATATTCTTTCTCTGCGGCATCCCACGTATTGGCTGGCGTTTTCCATAGCGTGTCAAGCTCCTCTTTCAGCAGCCCTAGATACAGATTGATGTCGTTCCCTGGTTGTTTTGGTCCTTCAATTAGCATACTCATGTGAATGTACTTCCTCTTCATGCACAACCAGGGGGGAAGGTTGTACATCCACACAAACACAGGCCAGGTGCTATGTGTGCTTCTCTGGCTGCCAAACGGATTGACTCCATCGGTGCTCGCGCCCAGCACGATGTTCCTTGGATCGTTCCCAAATTCTAGGTCTTCGAAGTTCAACGCTTGCCACTGGCTCGCATCCTTAGGGTGACTCAGCATCTTGTCTTTTTTATCTATCTCCGGATCATTTGCGTCATCTTCTTGCTTCTTCTCCTCCCTATCCGCGTGCCAACGCAGGAGCTTTGCTACTTTAGGGTCCGCGAAATACCGCTGCAGACGAGGAGTGATCGGAAAGTACCACACCACTTTTCGAGGAGCTTTCTTCCTCTTCTTGTATCGAGTGACGCCGCACACAGGACATATGGAAGACTCCGCGTGCTCGTCCTGATAAATGATGCAATTGTTCATGCACACATGGTATTTCACGTGCGGTAAATCCAGAGGACACACGATTTTCTTCGCCTCCTCCAAACTAGTCGGGCACTTGTTCCCCTTGGGAAGACGTTCGTGCCAGAATGACATGTTCTCGTCGAAGCATGCGTCGGTCATTTTTTGTTTTACCTTCATCTCCAGAGCCATGAGCGTTACTTTCAGGCGGGTATCCTCGGGCCTGCATCCTTCATACAATGGAGTAACCGCGTCTAACTCAAGTTGATCCATCTTGGCTTTCTCTCGGGCGGCAGCTCTTGCGTTATCCATCTGCTTGAGAAGCAGCTCTTGAATATGAGGGTCCTGCACCTAGCCCATCGATGGTCCAGCGTCGTCTACTCCGCCGGCATCATCATCTTCATGATCATGCCCGTCGTCTACTCCGGCATCTTCCTCATCATCATGTCCTGCATCTTCTACATGATGACTGTGTACAGCATCACCGTCGTGATCATCTCCTGGGGATTCTTCGTCTTCTCGCCCGCCCGAGCCACGGTGGTTGTCTTGCTGCCCTTCCTCATTTCTTGCCCGGCCCCCATGGACGACTTCGTAGTCATCTTCATCACCTTGCCACCGATAGCCATCCATGAAACCACGCAAGAGCAGGTGGTCCCGCACCTGCCCGGATTCCGGGTCCACAATAAGGCTCTTCAGCTTGCATCTTCGACATGGACATCTTATCTCCGTCTCGTTCTTTTGAAGCATCTCGGCCTTCGCGGACCTCAAAAACCTATTCACGATGCCTTCGGTCATCATGTGGACCATGGTCGCCTGCGGGGTAGAGCAAAACGATATTTTAGAACCAAGAAAATATTTGGCATGACTTTCCCTAAAAATAGGACCAAAAAGAATGCTTAATGCCAAAATTCTCGCCAAAACGGAAATGAATCAACATTCCGGCAAAATATTGGCAACTATCGCATTTCAAATACCAGTACACCTCCAAACACAAACACATATGCAACACCACAAACATATGCAACACCACGAACATACATAGATCTAGCTAGGCCATAAAAAGTGCATGTGCACATTGTTGTAGGGAGAACAACATAAATATAGCTTCCCCCCTTACTTACCTATCAAAACAAGGTAATTTAACCACTTAAATTGAATGAATCTATGGTGGAAATGAGGTGAAAAAGAGGAGGCACCCGAGACAAGGAGGAGATGGAGAGAATGAAGTGGGGAGAAAGTGAGTGTGGGTAGGAGAGGCTGTCCAAAATATCTTGTTGCTGCCCACTTACTAATGGCGCACCAACTCTAAATGCGCCATTAGTAATCCAGGTTACTAATGGCGCACCTTCTGGTGGTGCGCCATTAGTAGTTTTGCAAAAAAAACATACTAATGGCGCACTGTCCCACAGTGCGCCATTACTAGTTTAAACTAGTAATGGTGCACGGTGGAACAGTGCGCCATTAGTAGTTTTGCAAAAAAGGGAATAAAAAATATAATAAAAAAAACAACATTAGTGGCGCACTTTCCGGCAGGTGCACCATTACTAGTTACAACTAGTAATGGCGCACTGTGTCTGGATGCGCCATTAGTATGTTTGGACAGGCGCACTAGTTAAATTGTTTTGATACTAATGGCGCACCCTAGGCCGGGTGCGCCATTAGTAGTTTCAACTCTAATGGCGTATCAGAAGGTGGTGCGCCAGTCTGGTGCGCCATTAGTGTCAATCCCATCTATAGCCCTTTTTCTAGTAGTGCTACCGTCACTCGGCCGCAAACATTGAGATACTTGGTTTTTAAATTCTAATAAATTCGAAACTCGTCTAAAATTCATGAAACCTGGAATGCTATCATGGAGTGGCATCAACATGCCGTGGTAAATTTTTTCCCATTTGGGACAATTTTGGGTATAAGCTTATCACAAATCACAGCTTCTCACAACAAGCGTGATGGTTTTGGTAGGGCACGTGCCATCTTTGGGGACAAAACGATATCTGTTGCCTCTTATTGCTTTCAAAAAAATTCTAGTGTCAACATAGAAAAACAGGAGTGTTGTGTTTAATTTTGGATTTTTTCTGGGTTCGTTTGAATATTTTTATATGTTAACTGGGTTTTCCAGGCATTTCAGGTGTATAATGCAAATTTGAACTACATGCACATGCTCCAGTGCATATAAACTAGTTGAAAAATCAAATATGTGTCCTTGGTTGCATGCTTAGGTCCCATGTAAGAAATGAGAATGAATTTCAAACACCCTACCACCGTCACTTGGCCACAAACATTGAGATAATTGGTTTTTAAATTCTAGTATATCCAAAAACTCGTCTGAAATTCATGAAACCTGACATGCTATCATGGGGTTGCATCAACATGCCGTGGTAAATTTTTTGTCCCATTTGGGGCAGGTTTGGGTATAAGTTTCTCACAAACCAGAGCTTCTCACAAAAAGCATGATGGTTTCGGTAGGGAACGTGCCACCTTTGGGGACGAAACGATATCCATTGCCCCTTATTGCTTTCAAAAAATTCTAGTTTCAACATAGAACAACAGGAGTGTTGTGTTTAATTTTGGAATTTTTCGGGGTTTGTTTGGACATTTTATACATCAACTAGATTTTCTAGGCATTTTATGTGCATAATTCAAATTTGAACTACATGCACATGCTCCAGTGCATATAAATTGGTTGAAAAATCAAATATGTGTAGTTTGGTGCATGCTTAGGTCCCATGAAAGAAATGGGAATGAATTTTAAACACCAGGGCACTATTTATTGCCGGCAAAATGTTGATATACTTTGTTTTTAAATTCTAATAAATCCAAAACTCGTCTGAAATTCATGGAACTTGGCATGCTATAATGGAATGGCACCTGACATGATGTGGTATTTTTCATGTCCATTTTGAGAGAAGGCGCACTTGAACAACAACCAACAGAGGCATTTTGAAACAAATAGCTGCCACTGTAACATCTCAAACGTTTTGTATAATTTAAATTGTGTGTGTTCTGTTAACCATTTATGTGACGCCACGCCTCACTCTTTTAATGGCTAGGAGGTCGTGAGGACCGGTGCTTGAGTGCTTAACTAAACGGGAGGCGTGCGAGCTGTACTCCAATGCGGAGGCTCTCCGGGAAGCGAGCCCTTTGACTTTCATGGCCGCCCGCCTTGCTCGCATCCTCTCCATTAATAGCGGCCAAACCATAGTTTAATATGATTTTTAAATATAAAACACTAATCGCAAATGTTTCAATTAGAACACCTGTATGCAAAACCGACAACTTCCCCAGAAAGCCAAGCAAAAATGTGGCTAACAGGATTTGTGCAGCTCTTGATCGCAAAAATTTTAGTTAGAACACTCGTATGCAAACCGACAGCTTTCCCAGGAAGCCAAGAGAAAATGTGCTGAGCAGGATTTCTGCAGCTCTTGATCGCAAACGTTTTAGATAGAACACCCGTATGCAAAGTGAGAGCTACGGTCTTCCCCCTTAAGTCAAGGGAAAATTTGCAGCGAAGCATTTGTGCATCCCTTCAACGCAAACGGTTGTTTTGGATATCCCGTGTGCAACAAGCAGAGCAAGCGTCACAAGAGGTAGATGATGATCAGATGATCATTTATGCTAGTTAATCATGCATGTAATATATAGTTTACTTTATTGATGTGTGGAAATGTCATGTGTGTAGTATCCACCTATGTAATTATGCACGTGATAGTTTACTTTGGTGTGTGCAAATGCCACGGTTGTAGTAGCCACCTATGTAAGTGGATGTTTAATTTGGTTATGCAACCATGTACTTATAAGTGTGTGTGTGTGTGTGTGTCTATATATATTGTTGTTCTGTATGCAATCCCATCGCACAACACACACGTCTTATTAGCAGCAACCGTCTATGTTATTATCGGTCTTCGCACACATTTCTGATTACATACCTGTTTGCCGCGTATTACACACATCTTGTTAGATTGAACCGTTTCTGTTCTTTTGTCTCAATACAAACAGTCCATCCGAGTGAACCGCATGCCGTATATCGCACACACCTTGATCTGGCTGACTGTTTCTTTTTGTTGCCTAATCACAAACAGTTCATCCAAGTGAACCGTATACAGTATATTGCACACGCCTTCATATGGCTGCCCATTTCTTTTGTTCCGCCTCATCGCAAACAGTTCATTGAACTGAACCGTATGCCCTGCATCACACACGCAACTAAAATCTGAATCGTGTTTGATGCATCCTCCATCGCAAAGGGTTTGCACCTTTTTTGATAGTTCTTTTACACCACCGTTTGCGATTATTGCATCGCACACAGTTTCGTCGAAGGGTCTCTGATTGTAGTGTCGCATTAGCAGCATCCTCCAGTAGTGATGACATCTTTTGTCCTACACTCCCATGGCAGCGGGGTCCCATTTGGAAACTAAGGGATATTAATGCCTCCTTTTAATAGAGAACCGGAACATAGCATTAACACACAGTGAATACATGAACTCCTCAAATTATGGTCATCACCGGGAGTGGTCCCAACTATTGTCACTCCGAGGTTGCCGGATCATAACACATAGTAGGTGATTATAACTTGGAAGATCGGATCTAGAACATGGATATAATGGTGATAACATAAACGGTTCAGATCTGAAATCATGGCACCCTGTAACACCCATGATGCGTCTATATCTCCCATGTGTCGAGGCACGACTTGGAGGCATAACCGCATGGTGGTTTTGTCGCAAGAGGGGTAATCTTCACACAATCCCATGTATTGAATAAGAAAGGGGTAAACAGTTGGCTTACAATCACCACTTCATACAAATAACAAGTTAAACATACATCATCCAGAATACAATCAAGGTCCGACTACGGAACCAAAATAATGGAAGACAACCCCAAATGCTAGATCCCCGATCGTCCCAACTGGGCTCCACTACTGATCATCCGGAAACGAAACATAGTGACGACCAAGGTCCTCGTTGAACTCCCACTTGAGTTCGGTAGCATCACCTGCACTGGTATCATCGGCACCTGCAACTGTTTGGAAGTATCTGTGAGTCACGAGGACTCAGAAATCTCACACCCGCGATATGAAGACTATTTAAGCTTATGAGTAGGATGAGGTAGTAAGCTGGAGCTACAGCAAGGGCTAAGCAAATATGGTGGCTAACATACGCAAATGAGAGCGAGATGAGAAGCAACGCAACTTTCGTGAAGATAGAAGTGATCAAGAAGTGATCCTGAAACTACTTACGCACAAGAATAACACAAACCGCGTTCACTTCCCGGACTCCGCCGAGAAGAGACCATCACGGCTAGACACGCGGTTGATGTAATTTAATTAAGTCAAGTGTCAAGTTCTCTACAACCGGACATTAACAAATTACCATCTGCCACATAACTGCGGGCACAACTTTCGAAAGTTTATACCCTGCAGGCATGTCCCAACTTAGCCCATCACAAGCTCTCATGATCAACGAAGGATATTCCTTCTCTGGGAACAACCCGATCAGACTCGGAATCCCGGTTACAAGACGTTTCGACAATGGTAAAACAAGACCAGCAAAGCAGCCCGATGTGCCGACAAATCCCGATAGGAGTCGCACGTATCTCGTTCTCAGGGCACATCGGATGAGCCAGTCGCCGGGTTGGCATAGACCCTGGTTGCCCAGGGGCGCCGGACATCGCCCAGGTTGGACCAACACTCGGAGGAGCACTGGCCCCGGGGGGGGGGGGGGGGGGTAAATAAGGATTACCCTCGGGCTTCAGAAACCCAAGGGAAAAAGGCTTAGGTTGTTAGGCAAATGTAAAACCAAGGTTGGGCCTTGCTGGAGGAGTTTTATTCAAAGCAAACTGTCAAGGGGGTCCCATAACACCAACCACGATAGGAACGCAAAATCAAGGAACAGAACACCGGTATGAATGAAGCTAGGGCAGCAAGAGTGGAACAAAACACTAGGCATTAGACCGAGCCTTCCACCCTTTACCAAGTATATAGATGCATTTATTAAAATAAGAGATATTGTGATATACCAACATAAACATGTTCCAACATGGAATATACTTCAACTTCACCTGCAACTAGCAAAGCTACAAGAGGGGTTGAGCAAAAGTGGTACATTGCCAAACAACGGTTTGCTACGAAGGTGGGTTAGAGGCTTGACATGACAATATGGGAGGCATGAAATAACAAGTGGTAGGTAGCAAGACATAGGGGTAGAACTAACAACTAGCAAAGCAAAGATAGAAGTGATATCAAGGGCATGGTCATCTTGCCTTAGATCCCACAAGGAAGAAGAAGGACCCCATGAAGACGACAAACGGACGTTGTTGAACGGATCCTCACAACTCTGGAATGAAACCGAAGCTAACGAGAGAAGCAACCCGGAAAGAAGCAAGCAACATAGTAAACAACCATCACATAAACATGGCATGATGCACAATCAAGTATGATGCATGTCCGGTTTAAATATGCATGGCATGGCAAAGTGCAACAAACAATACTACAAGTTAAGTGGAGCTCAATATGCAACGAGTTGCATACTGACGCAACTTCACAACAATTATTTAGTTCGCTCTCATTTATGTACCCAACAATATTAAATGTTGTTAAACATGGAAAGAGGTGAATCATAAGTAAACTAACTATTTAGGTAAGTTTAAATGAGGCCAGAAATAACAAACAACAATTCCAGAAAATCCCCACATGCAAATTTGAGAGTTGGTACTTTTCTGCCCTAAACCATATTTTAGAGTTGTTAAACATGCAAAGTAATGCCACCATGTTAAACTATGCATTTTTCTAAGCAAGTTACATATATAGTTTATTTAATTCGGAGCTACGGTTATTTAGTTATGAAATAAAGCATTTTAGCATGGCATATGAGCAAATTAATGCAAACAACAAGTTGGACATTTTTAACATGGATGAAAGTTGGATAATATGAACCTACAAAAAATTCTAAACATTTTACATATACAAGTTATTTACATAGGATGCATGGTTGTGGAGTTATTAAATGCATGATCTAGAGCGGCTTTTATGCAAAACTGGCGGTCTCTGCAATAATTAGCAAATTCATCCAGAGAATAAAGCATGTGTTGGGATGAAACTGAAAGGGGTGGGGGTGCTCACATTGGGTCAGGCCGGTCGGACGCAGAGAAGATGAGCTGAGGCAGCGGTTGGAGCCGGATCTAGTGGCGCTCACCATGGGCCATCGGGCCGGCTCGGAGCTGGGCTTGGAGACTGCTGGGCAGGGGCGAGGCCCATGATGCCAGGTCAACGGGCACAGAGGCCACACACGGGTGTTGACGAGATAACAAGGTGGATCGGGCGCGTCTCATCGTCCTGCTCGAAGCAGAGGAGGAGGCGGTGGTTGACGATGTTGGGGACATCGACAGGGACGGCAGCGGACGAACAAGGCAAGGAGGAGGGCCGGTGGGAGCCACGACGAGGATCCGGTGCAGGTCGGGTCCCAGTGGCCAGATCCGGAGGTGGCCGGCGACGTTCAGCGCGGTCGACCCGAGCTGCAGGGGAGTGGGACGCGTGCTCGTCCTTGCACAAGCGCACGACGCAGGAGGAGGGAGGCGTCCATGGCAGGGAACGGTGATGACATCAGGCATCATAGGAGGTCCGGGACGAGGCACCGGCGAACTTGGGGATGGGGCGGACCCGGCGCGTGGAGGCAGAGGAAGCAGAGGCGACCCGAGGTCGCAGGTGACCAAGGCGGCGTGGTGTGGTTTCGTGAAGCAGAGGCAGCGGCGGACTGTAGGAGGCTGAAGAGGTCGGATCCAGGGCCGAGGCCGGAGGAACTTGATCCCGGTGACGACGGAGCTTCCACGGGCGGCCATGGCGTCTCCCACTCGTTCCGTGACAAGAGACAGAGAGGGTGAGACGAGAGAGATGAGAGATTTCGAGAGAGAGAGAGAGAGAGAGGAGCACGGGGAGCAAATCAAGAGAAGGCAGGGGCGCGGCAGGCTGGGGCCTCGGGCCCGAGGAGTGCCCTGCTCAAGGTGGTTGACGGGGAAGATGGCGCGTGGTCGAGGAGGTTGTGCCCATGGTCGCCAGCGTGGCGAACCACTACAAGAAATATGTCAACTAGTGACCTTCTGTCAGTGACCCTGGAAGAAATGGTCATAGATCTATGACCATTTCAGTCCAATTGGTCAAAAGCTGTTCGGGGGGCTCCAAACCCTAAACCATTGCGACCATTTTTGTCAGAAAGGTCGTAATTTCCTTACATGAAATGGTCATAAAGCAAACAACGCTAGTCCGCTGCCTTATTTCTAGTTGTTAACGGCCAATATAGATGGTCATAGCCTTGTAAATTGTGGTGGGTTGCTATGACTAGGCGCCACCTCATCAGTTTTGCCTATGTGTCATGTCCATGTGGCAGTTTTTGCCCTAGGTTGTGAAGCCTCCTATATTTCTGTCATTCCCAAAATTCCCAAAAAAATCTCATAAATTCTTTGGGTCAAATCTTCGTCAAATATGTAAAAACCTTCCTTGCCTAGTTCAAAAGTAATTCAAAAATATTCATTTTCCTATTCTGTTTAGAACAACAGTTTGTGAAGGAAGTACCACTTTGGCATGTCCAAATAGTATCCATTTTCTACAGTGCTTTCCTATGCCCAAATAACCATTCTCCACCAAATGCCAGCTCAATCCATTCATTATTTTGAGCCGAGCTTCAACATTCATATTTATGTCCAGTGTGGTAGTTTGCAAAGCAAGTACCACCTAGGCTCCTCCTTTTGAGCTGAAAATTTGTGAAGACGTTCTTCTTAGTAACTGATCATCCTCAGCCAAAACTCACGCCCATTAGCCATGTACATTTCCCGTACCGCTAATCAAACACTTGGTTGTTAATTCATGTTTGAGCATCGATCGGTCTCCTCGTGAGAATCTTATGTTGTAATTTTCTTCCTAGCACCTACCTGGGGAGTGTCCAACCCACTAGACATGCCTAGGCTGCCCAGAACACATGGCAACGCCACGGTCACGCGGTGACCACGCGACGGGCATGCGAGTTTACGCGCTCTAGAGTTGGGGCCCTCGGATACCGCCCAAACCTCGATGTATCGCCACCAAACCATGTATTTATGATTAAATAGGTACTTATGTAACTAGAAATGATTTTTGGAAAAAATAAATAGCAAACTATGAGGCAGCTGCAGTTCAAATTTGACCCGCTTCCACCTGAATCGGCGGAAATTTGTCTTTTTCACGAGAGGTGGATCAAAACTTTTTGCACCCAACCATTTTGTGAAATGTGCATTAAATATGTCCTAGTATTTTAGAAAATTGATTTGGTCCAATTTTGCAACAATTATTTGGGAGGTCCTTCACAAAAAAACCTCCTTTTGGGCACTCGAAAAATGAAAAATTGTTTTTTCGTCCAAAGAAAATGAAAACTTCCTTAGGCAACATTGTTTTACATTCGAATATGCACCCTTGTGCACAATATGAGATCATTTGAACAAACTATGCCACGAATGTGGCCATAAGATTGATCATTTGGCTTGAAAGCCATTGATCTCCATACGTGATAGCTCGTTTCTACGAACACTTTTTTAAAATAATTGTCATATTACAAGTTTGTTATTTTTCCTTGGAACTTGGCCACATATAATGACACAATGCGAAGGTTTCCCAATTTTTTTAATTTTTTTAATTTTTTATGCCCGTTTCAAAATGCGGTCAAAATGGCGGGAATGACCGTTCCTAGCTAGTGGTTGAATCTTGGATTTTTTTTGTGTTTCTCTGATTAAATAGATACTGATGTACCTAGAAATGATTTTTGGAAAAAATAAATAGCAAACTATGAGGCAGGTGCAGTTCAAATTTGACCCGCTTCCAACTGAATCGGCGGAAATTTGTCTTTTTCACGAGAGGTGGATCAAAACTTTCTACACCCAACTATTTGGTCAATTGTGCATTAAATATGGCCTAGTATTTTATAAAAATTATTTGGTCCAATTTTGCAACAATTATTTGGGAGGTCCTTCACAAAAAAACCTCCTTTTGGGCACTCGAAAAATGAAAAATGGTTTTTTCGTCCAAAGAAAATGAAAACTTCCTTAGGCAACATTGTTTGCCATTCCAATATGCACCCTTGTGCACAATATGAGATCATTTGAACAAACTATGCCACGAATGTGGCCATAAGATTGATCATTTGGCTTGAAAGCCATTGATCTCCATACGTGATAGCTCGTTTCTGAGAACACTTTTCTAAAATAATTGCTGTATTACAAGTTTGTTATTTTTCCTGGGAACTTGGCCACATGTAATGACACAATGCGAAGGTTTCCCAATTTTTTGATTTTTTTGAATTTTTTATGCCCGTTTCAAAATGCGGTCAAAACAGCGGGAATGACCGTTCCTGGCTAGTGGTTGAATCTTGGAATTTTTTTTGGTATTTCTATGATTAAATAGATACTTACGTACCTACAAATGATTTTTGGAAAAAATAAAGAGCAAACTACAAGGTAGCTGTAGTTCAAATTTGACTCGCTTCCACCTGAATCAGCGGAAATTTGTCTTTTTCACGAGAGGTGGATCAAAACTTTTTGCACCCAACCATTTGGTCAATTGTGCATTAAATATGTCATAGTATTTTATAAAAATGATTTGGTCCAATTTTGCAACAATTATTTGGAAGGTCCTTCACAAATAAACCTCCTTTTGGGCACTCGAAAAATGAAAAATGGTTTTTTCGTCCAAAGAAAATGAAAACTTCCTTAGGCAACATTGTTTGCCATTCCAATATGCACCCTTTTGCACAATATAAGATCATTTGAACAAACTATGCCATGAATGTGGCCATAAGATTGATCATTTGGCTTGAAAGTCATTGATCTCCATACGTGATAGCTCGTTTCTGAGAACACTTTTTTAAAATAATTCCCATATTACAAGTTTATTATTTTTCCTAGGAAATTGGCCACATATAATGACACAATGCGAAGGTTTCCCAATTTTTTGATTTTTTGAATTTTTTATGCCCGTTTCAAAATGCGGTCAAAACGGCGGGAATGACCGTTCCTAGATAGTGGTTGAATCTTGGATTTTTTTGGTGTTTCTCTGATTAAATAGATACTTACGTACCTAGAAATTATTTTTGGAAAAAAATAAAGAGCAAACTACAAGGCATCTATAGTTCAAATTCGACCCGCTTCCAGCTGAATCGGCGAAAATTTGTCTCTTTCACGAGAGGTGGCTCAAAACTTTTTACACCCAACCATTTAGTCAATTGTGCATTAAATATGTCCTAGTATTTTAGAAAAATGATTTGGTCCAATTTTGCAACAATTATTTGGGTGGTCCTTCACAAAAAAACCTCCTTTTAGGCACTCGAAAAATGATTAAATATAGCTAGAAAGATCAGAAATGCATACAAATTGGTGCTCATCCATAAAATGTGGTATAAATCTAGTGAAAATTTGTGTGGTGCCCTTTTGCAAAATATTTTTGACAGCCGCTTCACAAAATCACTCTATTTTTAGCACTTGGAAACTATTTTAAATCACAGAATTTTCGAACCAATCAGGACTGTTCTCATGGATCACCCCCTTAGCCAATCTGGACCGTCCACACTTGACGAATTCAACGTCTCTCACTTGGTCTCAGCAGCCCAAACAAAACCCTAGCAACTCCCGGCCGCCTCTCTCTCCCCCTCTCCCCGAGAACACACCTGCCGCCGCCTCTCTCTCTCCCCGATCCAGAATCCAGATCGACGACGACGTCCCTCCGTCGCCGCCTCTCTCTCCCTCTCTCCCCGATCCAGAATCCAGATCGACGACGACGTCCCTCCGTCGCCGGCCCCTCTTTCCCCATCCCAGTCGCAGCGCTCACCATCCCGCCCCCACCCTACCAAACTTCCTCCTCCTCCTCTCCCGATTCCCCAACCCAAGCCCCAGCCTCGCCGCCGACCAACTCCTCTCCCCCAACCCCGTCGCCGCCGTCCTCCTCTTCTCCAACCCCGGGCTCTCTCGAATCGACGCACCGCTGCCGCCTCCACCCTCTTCCCTTCCCAAGCTGCTCAGGCGGCGCCCAGATCCGCCACCGCCGTCCTCTACAACCACGCCCATGCAGCGGCAGATGAAGGAGGAGTTAGGGGCGGAGCGGCGGGGCCCTTCCTCCGCCTCCGTGGTCCATGGCTTCTACGTGCCATTCCTCCGCCTCTACCTCGCCGGCACTCGCAGCCTCGGTCGCCGTCGCGTTCGCCACCGACCAGAGGAACGACACCTGCGGCACCGGGGGACCCTTCTTCACTGCGCCGATGCAGGACCTCCATGCCTCGGCCTGCCTGGAGGACCTCCGCCCCGGTGACCACTTCGAGATCCAGTGGCGGAAGAAGAAGGATTTCCCCTACGATATGTATGCATTCTTGCTCTTGTTAATGGCTGCGCCATTGCGAAATTCCATCGGTGTAGAGTTCGGCACTTGGTAACGGATGATTTCTTGTGATGGATCACAGACTGGTGGTACGGCGTCGTGGGTCACCTGGAGCTGTGCAACGCGTACGAGCATCTCTGCCGCTGCCATGAAGACGGTTATTCATCCTCTAGTTGCATGTTTTTTGAGCCTCAGGGAAGATAAGAAGCATGTGAAATATATTCAGGAACATGTTGAGGGCATCAAAGATTCGTTATCCCATAGGATCATCGTCAACTTGCATGAAACGTCGTGGCTACAGTCTGATCATTGCCCTCTCTCTCCCGTGATCTTGTGCTGTTCGTCCTATCCAGTATCCATAGTCCAGAGTGTGTTAATATATAGCATCTAGTCTGTTCTTATCCATATCTATAGCATTTTCCACTTTTGTCATTGTGTGTGTGTGTGTTCTTATCTGAATTTTGTTGGGTGTGTGTGCTCTGTCAGATACAATCATGCTGGAGTTCAAGCACTACGCGACTGGGTCGAGGTGGAGGCAAACCACGCTGAGCAGGAAAGACCACCGGGAGAAAGGGGACGAGACGGGCGGCTTCTACGGCGGCATCAGGAAGCTGCAGACCAAAGATGAGATCTCCACGTGGCGGCGATTATGGCCGGTTGATGTGCTCAGCTTAACATTGAGATATCTGTCGCTCCGTTGTACAGCTGATTACCTACCAGTGGTTGCCGAGCTACGACGTTCCTATAAAGAATGCACCCACCTGGTGCTGCTGCTGACGCCGCCACCCTTCTGAATGTTTTTGGTACTACTGGAAAATTCAAATGGGTGCGTGGGATTTTAAAGTTCCAGCAGCAGAGAAGCAACGATAGGATTTTTATGTGAACGATGTTGTACAGCTTTACCAAGTCTTCAGTTTGCACCATGCTGCTGCCGCATCCTAGACTTGTAGATACCTGCCGCTTTATGATCTATGATAAGTTCACTTGTGTAAGAATAAGGCAGCATTTAAGCAACGGGTAGCAGTATCAACAAAACTGAGTATTCTGTTCGTTTTCGTGTGTGCTTGACTGCTTGTGTATTGGTATAGGTGAGGAAGAACCGGCTAACGACGGGCAAGGGCATGGGGTACCTGGAGGCCAAGCACCACCTGCTGCTGAGCTACTGCCAGGGCCTCGTCTACTACCTGCTACGGAAGGCCAAGGGCCTGTCTGTCGATGGCCACCCTGTTGCGTGCAGCCTTGTCGAGATCAGGCTGTTTCTTGAGAAGGTGTGTGTGTGTGTCAGGACCCCGCGATTCCAAGTCACATCGATCTAGCCGGTAACACCTCATATCACATTGCGGCCTCACGCACGGTATCCCCACGGGTGTCGCCTTACCATGGCCCGGGACCGTTTGCGCCTTTTGGCTCACGTATATGATAGTGTCGCTAGCATCCATATGACAGAGAACCCGGGCCGACATGGCTAGTTGTGAACCCAAAGCGGCACAGACCTATGGAGACAGGCATACATGAATCACATCGAGCATGTCGGTCATCAGCGTGTGAATCCGGGCTGTAGCACTGGGCTAACAGGACTCCGGGGAACCCGGGCTGTAGCAGGCTAGGCAGGACTCCGGATGTCACCGCGTGACATTTCCCCGAAGGGACAGACATAGGAACAAAGTGAAACACATGCCGGCCAGTCAAGTGTCCTGAGCAGTAGTGCTGGGCTAGCAGGACTCCGGTGAACCGGGCTGTAGCGGACTACTATGGCTCGAGGAACACTAGACTACATTTCCCCATAAGAAAGGGCCAAGGATAAACAACTAGATTGTCGGATCCCACTCATACCAAGCATTTCAATCATACACACAATATGCCCGATATGAGTACATACAACATGGCATCACAACAAAACTCTACAACTCAAGTACTTTATTTAAAGGCTCTAGAGAGCCATACATAACATGTTCATACAGGTAGGGGTCACATGACCCGACACTCAAGTCATACAGCATACAAGCACATGCGGAAGCAAAATAGTCTACTAGAAAGCAAGAAGGCTTCTCGAAGCCTGTCTATCTACAAAGGGCCCTCCATGGCCAGGGTCACCACCTGGGTGGCGAGTTACTCATCGACGTCGAGGTCTACATAAAACCCATCGTAGGGGGCGGTATTGTTGTCTGAAAACAGTAATTAAGCAAACATGAGTACAAAGGTACTCAGCAAGTCTTACATCAGAACCTACTATACATGCTCATTCTCAAAAAGGTGGTGGGGTTATTGCAGCAAGCCAGCTTTGACTCTTGCCTAAGCTATCCTACGGAAATCCACTAGTAAAATTAGTTTTCGCACACGAGTCCACTACTCACCAACACAATACTCCACCGGGGATCCTCCCTCGTCATCCTACGAGAGGGCCATCCTTGGTACTCACACTTATCTTGAGTCTTTTAGTAGTATCCATTAGCTTGTCTATGAACTGTATAGGCAACCAAGTAGTCCTTTACCACGGACGTGGCTATTCGAATAGTTTTATACCCTGCAGGGGTGTACTTCGTCACACATGTTTCCACCACTTAGCGTCTACACACGACATGTGCTCGGTAGACTTCAAGCGAAAGCCGACGTGGGTGTAGACCACGACCTGACTAACCTCACAAGTCTCGTCCAAGTTTATCGCCTATTCAGGTTCCATCCGCAAGGAGATCCGGCCGGGGTGTCCTCAACGGCCCCAAACGATGTGTGCAGGGTTCCCGAGACACCAAACGGGCGACTCGGTACACCATGCCACGGTGTATCTACCACATCATAGCCCACCCCTAGGGTCAGCGCTACGCACGGCCGCCAACACATAACCTACAAACACCAGAAACTAGTTGCAACTCCTGGACAGAGGACGAGAGGGGTCCATAAGTCGGGCGGGGTCATATTTCAGGGCCCAATGTGTGGTAGTAGCTGAATCTTAAATCACGCATACAGATCTCAGTTCTTATGGACGGTCTCAATGAAACAACCCACCATGTACTCCTACATGGCCTCTCATCGATACCTTTACCAGATCATGTTCAACACATCCCTCACATTACCGACATAATCATTTCACTCTAGCCCATCACCCAGATGAACCAGACCTGACACAACTCTAAGCATAGCAGGCATAGCAAGGTAGGAAACACATACATGGCTCAATTAACTCCTACACATGCTAATGGGTTTCATCTAGTTACTGTGGCAATGACAGGTCATCCAGAGGATAAGGGTTCAACTACCGTAGCACGTAGCAGTTTGAATCGCGTTGTCTTAATGCAGTAAACAAGAGCAGAAGCAAGAACATGGGTTTGTATCGGAATGATCAATGGTTGCTTGCATGATGTAGTGGTAGTAGGGTACTGCCCTTCAGACGGATACTCGGGGTTATCCTCGGAGGCAGAACCTACCACGAAAGACACACCGAACATAATCAACACATGACAATATGCAACAATATGATGCATGCTATGACATGGCAAAATGAAAGTGTCTTGGCCTAATGCAAGCTAAAACAGAAAGGAATGAACTCATTTGAATCAAAGATTCAAATGTTAGCTCATTTAACATAGCCTTATTAGTGCATTATCTTATTTTGCTTAAACAGCAAGCTTAACTTGTTTTTTCATACATGAAACCATTACAAATGGATAGATTGAATTTTTCTGATCATTTTTCATATATAAATTGTTTGATTTGGAGCTATGGTTGATTTTCTATGATATTTAGAAGTTTTGGCTATTTTCTGGAATTTCCTATTAAAGAATAAATCCAGAAAAGGATTTACTGCGTCAGCCTGACGTCAGAGTGACGTCAGCGGTCAACTGAGATGGTCCAGGTCAACCTTGACCTGTGGGTCCCATCAGTCAGTCTCAACTAACTAACTAAATTTAGTGAGTGTTAAACTAATACTAATCTAGTTTAATTAGTGGCCTCGGGCCCACACGTCAGTGAGTCAGGGGAATTCAAACTGGGGTCAACCCGGGTCAAACTCGCCGGAGTTGACCCGGGGCTCGTCGCCGGCAGGGCCAGGGACGGCGGAGGGGTGCGGGTTTTGCACTCCGGCGACCAAAAGGACGGCGGAGACCATCTACGTGATGCGGGGAGTGAGCCGCGTCGAGTGGTGGCAGTGGGTGGAGCTGGGGTGGCCGGAAACGTTGCCGACATCGACCTTGGCAGCGGCCGGAGCTCGGGTGAGCTCAGAACCGAGGCTGCGGGGCACGGCGAGTCACGTGGTAAGGCGCGTTAGACTCCTGGAAACGTGGTGAGGTTAGTGGACTAAGTGGCGTGGCCATGGCATGGCCAGAGCCTCATCGACGACGAGCTCCGCGGCGGCGCGTTCGGGCGAACTCGAGGCGGCGCGTACGGTGCATGAGAGTTAGCACGAAGAGGGGGAGAAGGTCAGTAGCTCACTGCGGTTGCAGGGGAGCAAACAGCGAGCTCAGGGAAGAGCTGGAGCGAGCGGGGCGGTGAGGGCGATCTCCGGCGACCGAGGTTGAAGACGAGCTCGGTGCAGCGTCTCCGGGGCGAGCGAGCGCTCGGGGATGGGTCGAGGCGAAGCAGTGGACGACGGCGGAGCTTCTTGGCACGGCGAGGCAACGAGTGGACGGCGGTGGCTGCGGTGGAGCTTGTCGGCGGCAACGGCTGCGCTCGGCAGGGAATGGGGAGAGTGCCAGAGAGGGGGAGAGGGCCACGGGGAGAGTTGGGAGAATGAGAGGGGGATGTGGGGGAGTGCGTGGCACTCGTAGGCGCGTCCGGGGCATCGGCAGAAGCAGGAGGTGGCCGGCGTGTGGCCGCGGGCACCGGCCACGCGCTTCTCATCCTCCTGGCGAGAGCAGGAGGACGACTGGCAGGAGCTAGTGGACTGGGCCGAGATGTGGGCTAGGTGGGCTGCGCCAGGTAAGTCTCTGTTCTCTCTCTCCTTTTCTGTTTTTTCATTTATTCTATTATTTCTGTAACTTCATGGCTTTATTAAAAATGCTAGGGCATTTCCATAAATCATAAAATTAATCATGGCTACTGCTTAGAAAATATCCAACAGCAAACATTTTAGTTTATGATTATTTGAGCATTTAAAATATTTTATAGCATTTAAATGCCCAAATGCAAATACTATAAGAATTAATCCAATGACCTTAAGATGTCCTAGAAAAATGTGCACCATTTTTGTCATAGGTTTTAACCCAAAACAAAAAGGGTGGGCTTTTTAGAAGGGCATTTCAGGTTCATTGAAAAAGTTTTTAGTAAACCCTAGTTGTTCCAGCGTGGGGGGGGGGGGGGCTGGGGGTTCTGTAATCCCCATTTCAAATTTAAGATAAATTTAAACATGATGCACACTCTAATGCTTGAACTAGCTAGGGTGTGACAACTCACCCCCACTCAAAAGAATCTCGTCCCGAGATTTAGGATCCTGCAGGAAGAAGGTGGGGTACTTGAGTCGAAGACGATCCTCCATTTCCCAAGTGGCTTCTTTCTCGGAATGGTGTGACCATTGAACCTTGAGAAACTTGATATTATGGCGTCGAGTGGTACGCTCGGCTTGATCAAGGATACGAACAGGATATTTCCGATATGAGGGTTATCTTGTAGATCAAGCGTTTCGTGGGCCACTCCACGGATAGGATCCGCGAAGCAACGCCTGAGTTGAGAAACGTGGAAGACATCGTGAACTCTGGAAAGATGCGAAGGTAGTTCCAATTGGTAGGCAACTTCTCCTCGTTTGGCAAGAATGCGAAAGGGTCCGATGTAACGAGGAGCCAATTTTCCTTTGATACCAAAACGATGGGTTCCCTTTAACGGAGTAACCCGAAGGTAAGCCTTCTCGCCGACTTCATAAGTCATGAGCTTATGTTTACGATCATATTGGCTCTTTTGACGAGATTGGGCTGTTTTCAATTTCTCACGAATAACGCGAACCTGCTCTTCTGCTTCCTGAATCATATCCGGGCCAAAGAGTTGTCTTTCCCCGGTTTCTGACTAGTTAAGAGGCGTTCGACATTTTCGTCCATAGAGAACTTCGAAAGGAGCTTTGCCCAAGCTAGCTTGATAACTATTGTTATAAGGAAACTCCGCGAATGGAAGGCATTTCTCCCAACCCATTCGGAATGAGATGATAGAAGCTCGGAGCATATCTTCCAGAATTTGATTGACTCGCTCTACTTGACCGCTTGATTGAGGATGGAAGGCGGTGCTAAAGGAGAGACGAGTTCCCATAGCATTTTGGAAACTTTCCCAAAATCAAGAGGTGAAGAGACTCCCACGGTCTGAGTTAATTTCCAATGGGACACCATGAAGAGACACTATTCGGGAGATGTATAAGTCAGCTAGCTGGCTAGCGGTGATACTCTCACGAACAGGTAGGAAATGGGCTACGTTGGAAAGACGGTCGATCACGACGAAGATGGCATTATTCCCTCTCTTGGTCCTGGGAAACCCAGTGATGAAATCCATACTGATTTTATCCCATTTCCACTCAGGAATAGCCAAAGGTTGAAGGGTGCCAGCAGGACGTTGATGCTCTGCTTTAACACAACGACAAACGTCGCAATTAGCAATGTATTGAGCGATTTCTCTCTTCATCCTAGTCCACCAAAACCTCTGGCGTAGGTCTTGATACATTTTAGTACTACCGGGATGAATGGTGAGAGGGGATTCATGAGCTTCCTTAAGAATCAACTGGCGTAGATGTTGTTCCTTGGGAACCACCAAGCGGTTTTCGAAGAAGACAACACCTCGCTCATCCATGGAAAAACATTTAGCAACTCCTCTAGCAATGTTTTCCTTAATCCGGAATATGCCCTTATCACGCTTCTGGGCAGCTATAATTTGATCCGTAAGGTTAGGCTTCGCCACTAGGGTGGACAGGAATCCTTGAGGAACAGTGTGTAGATTAAGCTTATGAAATTCCTCATGGATAAGTGGTTGACTTTGTTGTAACATCAGATTGTTACAATAGGACTTACGACTTAGTGCATCAGCCATGACATTGGCTTTGCCCGGGGTGTAAGTTATTCCTAAATCGTAATCCGAGATCAACTCGACCCAACGTCGTTACCTAAGATTCAAATCCGGTTGGGTGAAGATATATTTCAAACTTTGGTGATCGGTGAAGATCTCGCAACGATTACCGAGGAGGTAATGTCGCCAAGTTTTGAGTGCATGGACTACAGCTGCAAGCTCTAGATCATGTGTGGGATACTTTTCCTCATGTGGGTGTAATTGCCGTGAAGCATAGGCAATTACCTGACGATCTTGCATGAGTATGCAACCTAGTCCTTGTCGGGAGGCATTGCAATAGATAATAAAGTCCTTGGAGAAATCTGGTGGTACCAGTACGGGAGCAGATGTCAGGCATCTATTCAGTTCCTGAAAGCTGAACTCGCACTGTGGGGTCCACTTGAACTTTTTATCTTTCTTGAGGAGTTCAGTTAGAGGTTTAGCAACCTTGGAGAAATTCTCGACGAAGCGGCGGCAATAGCTCGCTAAGCCAAGGAAGCTCCGAACTTGCTTGACCGTCTCAGGTGGAGTCCAATCAAGGACGGCTTGAACTCACCCGAGATTGACAACAATACCCTTACCAGAGATTACATGGCCTAGATAGGTCACTTCTGGCAACCAAAATTCATGCTTGGAGAATTTGCCATAAAGGCGATGCTCTCGAAGTTTCGTCAATAGCAGCCTTAGATGTTCGGCATGTTCCTCTTCATTCTTGGAGTAGATGAGTATGTCATCGAGGTAAACTACTACAAATTTATCCAAATACTCCATGAAGACCGAGTTCATTAACCGTGAGAATGTGGCTGGGGTATTGGTTAAACCGAAAGACATAACGGTGTACTCGTATTGGCCATAATGAGTAACAAAGGCCGTTTTGGGAATGTCCATGTTTCTGATTTTGAGTTGATGGTAGCCCAACCTCAAATCCATCTTGGAAAAGACTGAGGATCCAGCGAGCTGGTCATACAGATCGTTGATCCTGGGAAGCGGATACTTGTTCTTGATGGTGACCAAGTTGACAGGTCGGTAATCTACAACCATCCGATCCGTTCCATCCTTCTTCTTGACGAAGAGGAGGGGGCAAGCCCAAGGAGAGGAACTAGGACGGATGAAAACCTTTTTCAAGGACTCATCGAGTTGGTTCTTAAGCTCGGCTAGTTCTAAGGGTGCCATCTTATAGGGTCTTCTAGAAATTGGAACGGTTCCTGGAACAAGGTCTATCACGAACTCGACATCCCTGTCAGGTGGAACACCTAGCAGTTCTTCTGGAAAGACATCCGGAAAGTCTCGGACTACCGGAATATCCTCAAGGTCTGGAAGGCGGTTGACATTTACGGAGTAAAGCTGGCGCTTGGCCACTCGAGTTAAGACATTGACTGTCTTGCCCGATGGGTGAGTAAGTTGAACTGTTCTAGTGGCACAATCAATCTTAGCATAATGAGCTGACATCCAGTCCATACCCGAGATGATGTTAATGTTCGAGGACTTGAGAGCTATTAAAGATGCAAGAAAGACAAGTCTATCAACATGAATTTCGTTCGCATGGCTTACTCTAGAAGTTTGCCATTTGGAACCCAGAGTTTGAATTACCATGGAAGTGGGCATGTCACAGAATGTCGTGTTATGCAATCGAGCATAGTTCTTGGATATGAATGAATGAGATGCTCCAGTATCAAAAAGAACAAATGCCGGATGGCAATTAATAAGGAGCGTACCAAGGACGACGTTACGATCCTCATGAGCCTCCTCGGCTGAGACATAGATGACATGGCCCCGTGCAGTGGTGACCGGCTTGGCGTAGAATGTCTTTCCCGCTGGCGTACCACGGCCAACGGACTTTCCAGACTGATTGGGGTTGTTGTTCTGGGGACACTCTCGGCTATAGTGACCCGGCTCTCCACACTTGAAACACGTCACAACATTGGGACATGGAGCAGCATTAGCAGCAGGGCCACCATAGGGCTTGGGCGGTGCAAACTGCTGGTTGGGACGAGGCGCCTCAAAGGATGGCCTCGGAATGAACCTGGGTGGCAGTGCCATGCTTGGAATCCACACCCGGCGCTTCTGAGATCCAGAGCCGGATGAAGAGCCAAAATCATGAGAGTGCTTGTGTGAAGCGTCATAGTCAGACTGGCCTGTCTCAGCACTGATGGCTTTATTGACCAACTTCTTAAAAGAGGTGCACTCGTGCAGACGAAGATCGCGGCGAAGCTCAGGGCTAAGTCCCTTGCGGAACCTTGCCTACTTCTTAGCGTCGGTGGATACCTCTTCAGGAGCATATTGTGCCAGATTCCCAAATTCACGACTATATGCATCCACAGTCAGTCTTCCTTGGGTGAAATTGCAGAACTCTTCCCTCTTGCGATCTAAGAGACCTTCCGGGATGTGATTCTCACGGAAAGCCTCACTGAATTTAGCCCAAGTAGTGATTTGGCCGACCAGACGCATAGCTTCAAAGTTTTCCCACCAAAGGCTAGCAGGGCCTTCGAGGTGATAGGCAGCATAAGTAACCTTATCGGCTTCGGCTATGTTGGCAGAACGTAGCTTGTGGGTGATGCTGCGAAGCCAGTCATCTGCATCGAGGGGCTCGACAGAATGGTTAAACTTTGGTGGGTACAGCTTGATAAAGTCATTGATTGACACCAAGTCATTTCGCTGATGGCGTGCAGTGTTCTGCTCAATCCGCTCTAGCAGGCGGTTAGTCTCACACTTGTTTCTTTCCGCCTCCAGCATCCCTTCGGCCAGAGAAGGCGAGTGAGGCAGATTTTCACCCCTAGCTGCACTGGCTTCCCCTGCTCCGGGGCAGCAGGGTTGCTGCGGGTGTTGACCATCCTAGGAGAAAACAAGACAATGGTTTAGATAAGGATGGCACAAACTTAGCAAGGAAGTGCAGAATGTAATGGATAACATGGAATGCTAAGATGTTCATTGCACAACATGGTAATATCGAAACTGCCATATATATACCATTGGTCATACACAGCATACATAGTTTAGTACAAGCCCAAGCTAGAGTACAACTACGGTGAAAGACATTACATCTCATCGAAGGCATTCCAAGATCCTATACATTATTTGTCTACACCTCCGGAATTGATTACTCCAAAGTCATATTCCACAAGTCAGGCAGGACAGTGGAGATACAACTACTACAATACTAGTGAAACTACTACTAGCTCAGACGGCTCCGTAGTAATCCTCATAGAATTCGCCACCAAAACCTAGAAGTGGAACATGATCATCTGGGAACAGACGGTCCTGCGGAATCTGCGGACCAAAGGGACTCGGATGTGGCCTTGGTCCCACAGGTGGTGGCAGACGGGGACCACGAGGAGGGGTGATGCCTCCCACATCGTGCCACTCCATACAATCTGGCAATCCAGATCGTACAGGGTACAGATCCCTCAGATCCATGTATCCTGCCTGTACCGCCGGTGCAAACCGAGTCAAAGTGGCCCAGTGATCAGCACGAGAGTTAAAAAGCTCCATACGCCAGGCCCGATTTTCGTGGTCCTTATCCTCGAGCATCTCGGCAGTGGTGCAGAGTAGTGACTCCTCATGTGTGGGGTCAGCATAGATAGCCTGGAGATACCCTTGTGCTCCCGGAAGTGAAGCTGGCATATAACGGAAGTCGGTGTTCCGAAGCAGGCCAGTCCGGACTCGCATGATGGTCGTCATGGAATAGGCAGCATCCTGCACAACCATCTCAACAGTAACCCCGAGTCCATAGGAACAGTGAAGGGGCTCAGTGGTGCCAGGATAAGAGGGATATATCCTGATGGTACAGAGGTACTGGCTCTGGTTGAAGTCTCTGAACTGCTCTTCGACAGTGTATTCAGGATACCAACGGTAACCCGTCTCGATCATTACCCGGACTAACATAGCAGTATGACCGGGCACATCGAGGCACCGGGTCAGGCGAACCACTTGGTTTTGAGCACGAGTGGCCATCTAAAAGCACAACCACAATGCAAAGGCATTAGAATTTCTAGGGAAAAATTGGACAGCATAACAATTGTAAATGCTCAGAAAAAGATTTGAGACATCCACAACAGTTTGCAATACCACTCAACAACATCATATCAAGGATCTGATTAAACTAGCAACATACTAAAAGTAGTAGAAACTGTACTAAGGCTTGTAACAACAATCCTATAAGCTACTACGGATTAGTAACACGTGAACCTGATAGAAGAAGAGAGCCTAGTCCTTAACCCATATTGAATGAGAAGAGAATGACTCAGATCAAAGGGCATAAGGTAAGGAGTAAAAAGAGCCTTATGTTCCTTCCCACAATCAATTCCCTTACATATAACTAAAGCATTTCTAGACTCGACATTGACCAGTTTGGCTCAACGAACCAACGGGCAGTCCGGCTCTGATGCCAACGCTGTGAGGACCCTGATTCCAAGTCACATCGATCTAGCCGGTAACACATTGCGGCCTCATGCACGGTATCCCCACGGGTGTCGCCTTACCATGGTCTGGGACTGTTTGCGCCTTTTGGCTCACATATATGATAGTGTCACTAGCATCCATATGACAAAGAACCCGGGCCGACATGGCTAGTCATGAACCCAAAGCGGCGTAGACCTATGGAGACAGGCATACATGAATCACATCGAGCAGGTCGGTCATCAGCGAGTGAATCCGGGCTGTAGCACTGGGCTAACAGGACTCCGGGGAAACCGGGCTGTAGCAGGCTAGGCAGGACTCTGGATGTCACCGCGTGACATTTCCCCGAAGGGACAGACATAGGAACAGAGTGAAACACATGCTGGCCAGTCAAGTGTCCTGAGCAGTAGTGCTGGGCTAGCAGGACTCCGATGAACCGGGCTGTAGCGGACTATTATGGCTCGAGGAACACTAGACTACATTTCCCCATAAGAAAGTGCCAAGGATAAACAACTAGATTGTCGGATCCCACTCATACCAAGCATTTCAATCATACACACAATATGCTCGATATGTGTAAATACAACATGGCATCACAACATAACTCTACAACTCAAGTACTTTATTTAAAGGCTCCAGAGAGCCATACATAACATGTTCATACAGGTAGGGGTCACATGACCCGACACTCAAGTCATACAAGCATACAAGCACATGCGGAAGCAAATAGTCTGAGTACAGACACTAGAAAGAAAGAAGGCTATCTCGAAGCCTGTCTATCTACATAGGGCCCTCCATGGCCAGGATCACCACCTGGGTGGCTAGTCACTCGTCGACGTCAAGGTCTACGTAGAACCCATCGGAGGGGGCGGTGTTGTCGTCTGAAAACAGTAATTAAGCAAACATGAGTACAAAGGTACTCAGCAAGTCTTACATCAGAACCTACTATACATGCTCATTCTCAAGAAGGTGGTGGGGTTATTGCAGCAAGCCAGCTTTGACTCTTGGCTAAGCTATCCTACGGAATCCACTAGTAAAATAGTTTTCGCACACGAGTCCACTACTCACCAACACAATACTCCACCGGGGATCCTCCCTCGTCATCCTACGAGAGGGCCATCCTCGGTACTCACACTTATCTTGAGTCTTTTAGTAGTATCCATTAGCTTGTCTATGAACTGTATAGGCAACCAAGTAGTCCTTTACCGCGGACAGGCTATTCGAATAGTTTTATACCCTGCAGGGGTGTACTTCGTCACACATGTTTCCACCACTTAGCGTCTGCACACGACATGTGCTCGGCAGACTTCAAGCGAAAGCCGACGTGGGTGTAGACCACGACCTGACTAACACTCACAAGTCTCTAGTCCAGGTTTATCGCCTATTCAGGTTCCATCCGCAAGGAGAATCCGGCCGGGGTGTCCTCAACGGCCCCAAACGATGTGTGCAGGGTTCCCGAGACACCAAACGGGCGACTCGGTACACCGTGCCACGGTGTATCTACCGCATCATAGCCCACCCCTAGGGTCAGCGCTACGCACGGCCGCCAACACATAACCTACAAACACCAGAAACTAGTTGCAACTCCTGGACAGAGGACGAGAGGGGTCAGTAAGTCGAGCGGGGTCATATTTCAGGGCCTAATGTGTGGTAGTAGCTGAATCTTAAATCACGCATACAGATCTCAGTTCTTATGGACGGTCTCAATGAAACAACCCACCATGTACTCCTACATGGCCTCTCATCGATACCTTTACCAGATCATGTTCAACACATCCCTCACATTACCGACATAATCATTTCACTCTAGCCCATCACCCAGATGAACCAGACCTGACACAACTCTAAGCATAGCAGGCATAGCAAGGTAGGAAACACATACATGGCTCAATCAACTCCTACACATGCTAGTGGGGTTCATCTAGTTACTGTGGCAATGACAGGTCATCCAGAGGATAAGGGTTCAACTACCGTAGCACACAACAGTTTGAATCGCGTTGTCTTAAAGCAGTAAACAAGAGCAGAAGTGAGAACATGGGTTTGTATCGGAATGAGCAATGGTTGCTTGCCTGATGTAGTGGTAGTAGGGTACTGCCCTTTAGAAGGATACTCGGGGTTATCCTGGGAGGCAGAACCTACCACGAAAGACACACCGAACATAATCAACACATGATAATATGCAACAATATGATGCATGCTATGACATGGCAAAATGAAAGTGTCTTGGCCTAATGCAAGCTAAAACAGAAAGGAATGAACTCATTTGAATCAAAGATTCAAATGTTAGCTCATTTAACATAGCCTTATTAGTGCATTATCTTATTTTGCTTAAACAGCAAGCTTAACTTGTTTTTTCATACATGAAACCATTACAAATGGATAGATTGAATTTTTCTGATCATTTTTCATATATAAATTGTTTGATTTGGAGCTATGGTTGATTTTCTATGATATTTAGAAGTTTTGGCTATTTTCTGGAATTTCCTATTAAAGAATAAATCCAGAAAAGGATTTACTGCGTCAGCCTGACGTCAGAGTGACGTCAGCGGTCAACTGAGATGGTCCAGGTCAACCTTGACCTGTGGGTCCCATCAGTCAGTCTCAACTAACTAACTAAATTTAGTGAGTGTTAAACTAATACTAATCTAGTTTAATTAGTGGCCTCGGGCCCACACGTCAGTGAGTCAGGGGAATTCAAACTGGGGTCAACCCGGGTCAAACTCGCCGGAGTTGACCCGGGGCTCGTCGCCGGCAGGGCCAGGGACGGCGGAGGGGTGCGGGTTTTGCACTCCGGCGACCAAAAGGACGGCGGAGACCATCTACGTGATGCGGGGAGTGAGCCGCGTTGAGTGGTGGCAGTGGGTGGAGCTGGGGTGGCCGGAAACGTTGTCGACGTCGACCTTGGCAGCGGCCGGAGCTCGGGTGAGCTCAGAACCGAGGCTGCGGGGCACGGCGAGTCACGTGGTACGGTGCGTTAGACTCCTGGAAACGTGGTGAGGTTAGTGGACTAAGTGGCGTGGCCGTGGCATGGCCAGAGCCTCATCGACGACGAGCTCCGCGGCGGCGCGTTCGGGCGAACTCGAGGCGGCGCGTACGGTGCATGAGAGTTAGCACGAAGAGGGGGAGAAGGTCAGTAGCTCACTGCGGTTGCAGGGGAGCGAACAGCGAGCTCAGGGAAGAGCTGGAGCGAGCGGGGCGGTGAGGGGGGGTCTCCGGCGACCGAGGTTGAAGACGAGCTCGGTGCAGCGTCTCCGGGGCGAGCGAGCGCTCGGGGATGGGTCGAGGCGAAGCAGTGGACGACGGCGGAGCTTCTTGGCACGGCGAGGCAACGAGTGGATGGCGGTGGCTGCGGTGGAGCTTGTCGGCGGTGACGGCTGCGCTCGGCAGTGAATGGGGAGAGAGCCAGAGAGGGGGAGAGGGCCACAGGGATAGTGGGGAGAATGAGAGGGGGACGTGGGGGAGTGCGTGGCACTCGTAGGCGCGTCCGGGGCGTCGGCGGAAGCAGGAGGTGGCCGGCGTGTGCCCGCGGGCACCGGCCACGCGCTTCTCATCCTCCTGGCGAGAGGAGGAGGACGACTGGCAGGAGCTAGTGGACTGGGCTGAGCTGTGGGCTAGGTGGGCTGCGCCAGGTAAGTCTCTGTTCTCTCTCTCCTTTTCTGTTTTTTCATTTATTCTATTATTTCTGTAACTTCATGGCTTTATTAAAAATGCTAGGGCATTTCCATAAATCATAAAATTAATCATGGCTACTGCTTAGAAAATATCCAACAGCAAACATTTTAGTTTATGATTATTTGAGCATTTAAAATATTTTATAGCATTTAAATGCCCAAATGCAAATACTATAAGAATTAATCCAATGACCTTAAGATGTCCTAGAAAAATGTGCACCATTTTTGTCAAAGGTTTTAACCCAAAACAAAAAGGGTGGGCTTTTTAGAAGGGCATTTCAGGTTCATTGAAAAAGTTTTTAGTAAACCCTAGTGTTGGGGGGGGGGGGTGCTGGGGGTTCTGTCATCCCCATTTCAAATTTAAGATAAATTTAAACATGATGCACACTCTAATGCTTGAACTAGCTAGGGTGTGATAGTGTGCCCTCAGGTGTTGTTGATTGCTAAGTTGCCAGTCTCCATTTTTGCAGCTGTCTAATAGTAGATTGTCTTATGTTGAATTCTCTATGCTAGATTCGCCCAATAGACAAGAAGATGGAGACTAGATCTAGAAGCTCACCAATGCCGCAGATGGTGCGGCAGCCCAGGATAAGGCGCCAGGCGCCAAGGTCAATGGGAAGGGCAGGAAACAAGGCGAGGGCGACCGGTTGGGGTACCGGCCAAACCCGGATATGATGGATATCAAAATTTCTCCTAAAGGACACGTGAAATTCTCACTTACTAACTGATGTTTTCTCTTATATGTGTTAAGGTGATAATGTTCTGACTATTTGTCACACTCTTCACACAAACACACACACTAATCAGTTACCATCAAAATTTGTGCATTGAATTTACCAGCTTTTTTAGTCCTAACACTAATCAATAAATCTTATATATATTTGTATGACATCAAATCTACCCATCCTTACTGAGGTGTTCTCTGTAATATAGTTGTCAATTGGATGAGAAATCAATATTTCTAGTGCAGTGTCTTGTAGAATCTAATTAAGTTGGCTACTTAAAAACTTCTGTTGAATTAGAGATTATTACTCCATAACTTGGTTTATCTGCCTGGTTTCAAGTGAACTTATCATAGCTTATATTGTTGCTTTTGTGGATACTGCTACCCGTTGCTTAAATGCTGCCTTAACTTGTTAGCATGTTCATGTGAATTGGCTAACTACTGCCTATTAATTACTACTACTCACTGCTGCTGTGTTCTATTAGCACAAACTCTGCTGCCTGTGTATTATATTGGTGCAATGTACTTGTTTTCCTTGAAAGTTTTCTTGATTATTATTATTTTTATGTGCAATTTATCTTACACAACGTATTCATGTAAATTCTGTCAAGCGTGTTAATGTCTTCTTGGATTTAAATGTTATGATAAAAAATCTGAACTTAAGCACGCTGAAACTGGGTTACTTGCGTTGAGTACTTGTATTCTCAGTACCATGCTACTTATTTTGCCTCCTGAGGTTTCTAGTCTGCTATTTCTTGTCACACCATGAACATATACTGGTTAGTGTTAGTCATACTATTTATCTACATGGCATTTGCTGTCAATTTTTGCTTATAAGTTATTGGATTCCTCATTGGCTATTGTTTGATGTTCTGTACACATTCTTATTCTTATATTTTCATTCTTATTCTTTGCACATGTGAAGTGTGAATCAAAGTCTGAAGTTGTGAAGCATATCAACAAACAGTAGCATATTATGTGTTGTAAATGTAGGCAGTAGTAGGCATATCTGGCTTGTAGTATATTGTAATGATTGTAATAGACCAATGTAGTGTTGTTTTGGATGAATTTCGTTTGCTCTCTGGTCTGATAATTATTGTGTATGTGATTTGAATACCTTGAAATGATATAATGGTTGTTTGGCAAAGTTCGAAATTTTTGATGTGTGGGACCAATTTTGGGATAAGCATGACAAGTGGGACAAATCTGTGGTAGGATCAGCTGCAAAATAAAATGGTTGAAAATAGAAAATCAATAGACTAGCAAAAAGGCTATGCCTACAAAATAAAAAGGCCAAATTGTTGGGCCAGGCCCATGTAGCTAGAGAAAGTTAATAGAGAAAATATACAGTAAAAAGGCCGAATTGTTGGGCTAGGCCCATGTAGAAAACCGAATTGGACCGGGCTGAATCTTGTGCCACATCAGCTTGCCACGCTGGATGCCTATGTGGCCTGGGGAGGTTGCTAGTGACCAAAACAAACCAGCAGGCATATTTTGGTCATAAACGTCTACGACCTTCTCGCTGCCGTTCACAGAGAAGGTCGTTAATTTTAGTTTACGACTGCCAGCTTTTGACCTTCTGTTTTTGGTCACAAAAAGGTCGCAAATGAAAAACTATGACCTTTCAGGGACCAATAGTGAGGGTCACAAGTTGACATATTTCTTGTAGTGAACGGCAGCGCAAGGAGACGAGGCCGAGCACTCCTTCTCGGGCACGAGCGAGGAGGGGGCTATGGGCAGAGGAGCTCGGGCTCCTGCAGGATTTGGGGGGCGGCAACGGTGGTTGGGAGCGAGTGGAGGCCGAGGGGATTTGGATCGGAGGTGCAGCCACATATTGGATGGGGATGGATCTCAAGGTGAACGATGAGTGTGGCGGAGGCTACAGGGACAAATCCCCAAGAATTTAGGGTTGGGGCAGATTTGGTTAGGGGGTCATCTGCTATAAATAGCATATGGCCTAGAGGGGGCTTGGAACAAATTTGATCATCGGATTGCGATCGGACGATCGAGAATAAAAGGTTAGGGGAGTCCAAATAAGAAAAAGGAGATATTTTAGGGATGTTTGAGGATGATTCAGATCCATTGGTAACGACAACCCGGGTCAGGTTCGGGTAAGTTTCGGACACGCGCGAGGGGTCGATGCACTGTGCAAAGAGGGGTTAGGCAAACGAGGTCAAGTGTGTGGTTGGACTGAGAAGAGAGAGGAGGAATGCAACCCGGCAACCGTCTCCGGAGACCGGAAATGTCCGACGATAGACTGTCTATAATGCCAATATAGTTAACCGTTGGGGCATCAAACGGACTCCGAATGCGATGAAACTTGGGAGGCGACCTACTAACAACATTAAAACACCAAACGCTAACTTTTATCCCATTCCGAGAACATTTTCTAGCCACTTATAAAATAATATTTCGGATGTGTCACAAGCGCGTGCGAGTGTGGACGGGCTCAGAACGGCCAACGGAAAGAACTGGAGACCCGGACGGATGCAAGTTTTGAAAACATGATGATGCAATGCACATGATGACATGGCGAGATGCAACACGCAAGAAAAGACATGGCAATGACGGCGAATAACTGGAAGACACCCGGCGCATCGGTCTCGGGGCGTTACAACACTCCACAACTACAAGAGGATCTCGTCCCGAGATCTAGGATGGCACCAGAGAGAAACGGAAGAGGAAGAGAAGAGCTAGAACTAAGTTGCTTCTTGTACAAACAAGTGAAACCAATGAACCTTGAGAAGTTAAACAGTTGAAAGAAGAATATAATGGAGATGAACGAGATTGCGAACACTCTATTTGCTAAGTGGAACATGGGATACGACGAGAACCAAGAGGTTAAGTGACAAGATAGATATTGAAACCACTCCGGTTAAAACAAGATAGAGAAGGAATAAGATTGATATAATTTGGGCAGCACTCTGACTGAAAGGAGAAGGAAAACTTGATAAGTTGAAAAGAACTTGAAGAGATGACACAACACTCTGGTTAAATGGATAAGCACGAAAAGAACACGATCCTCACAATTCGAGATGATGATTGAAGAGAGCAGCATCACAAAGACTCCGGAAGAAATAATAGAGGATATATCATTGAAATAAAAGAATGGAGAAGAAAAAGCCAACTACTACCACAATTGAGTTTGGAAAGCACCCTTCCAAGAAGGTTATAAGGGAGTTGTTGGAAAACCAACAACAAAACGAGTAAGCTTGTAGTGGGCTTATGGAAAACTTCTCAAAATTATGAGGTGAATTTCTGCCACCGAAAATAATGATTGATAGGGAACAATGAAGAGATGAAAAAAAAACTTCTTCACCGAGAGAGAGAGAGAGATAACATGGATCATTGATAAGCACCACAATAGCAACATTCCTTAGGGAAGGCTTTAGGTGAAATATGACACAAGATAACTCCAACGAAGAGAATAATGGATTTAAAATACCTCATTCTTGATAACTTGTGAATCCTGAAATGCGAAGGGAAATTATCAAGAATGACATAACACCACCTCAAAAGATAAGGGAGAAGGGATTGAACTTTGAAATGCAAGATGAAGAATACTTTAGCTCCTCTGAAAAGAATCTCGATGAACACTTTGAGAAGGAATTAAATCCTTGATGAACCATCATGTAGAGCCTCCATGAAGAACTCTGGTAAAATGAGAATGATAGAAAGAAAGAGAAGTTGAAAACACAAGGTGAATCCTTGCAATGATTTAGATGGAGCTTCGCGATGAGATAATCGAGAGAGCTTGGAACTCCAAAAAGAAAAGATGAACAACTTAGAACCGAGAATTTGATATGATGAACAACTCCAGAAAGAAAGATGAATCACTTGTAATCAAGAATTTACTCTTCATGAACAATCTTCAGAAGAAAAGAATTGAATCTCCTCGAGGAAATAAGAATAAGACTTATTGTATGCTTATCCTTCATAAAATTAAATTGATGACAAGCAATGGATTTGGCATACTACTTATCCCCATTCAAAAGGATTAAGGAGAGATATAGCGCAAACTTGAGAAGGTCTTGATGGAACACCGGTAGGATTTGGAAACAATGAATGAATTGATACGATAACGAAGGAAGAGAAATCTTGAACGAACCACTGTAAGAATTGAAAATGAACGTAGCAAAGGCACAATTCACCAGGAAGAATTGGAAAACAATAAGATACCTGAGGGAATTTAGATATATGAGAACGAATAGATCACAAGCTGATTAGAGAATACTTAAGCGATGCATCGGTAAGATTTAGAGAATGAGAGCTGAAAGCTGAGAATGAATAAACCTGAAATGATGGCCTTCAGAGAATCAAACTGAAAATACTCCTGAATTGCTCCCGAGGGGTGAAAATAATTCTCACAATCGAAAACAATTATGAGAGGATGGCATCAAGCTTGAACCATGAATCTTCAGGAGAATGGACCATGATTTAATTAAGAGAAATCTCTTCCTCGGTCTTCTTGTAGAGAACGACAATGAGAAACACCACCCTGAATTGTTGAGACACTCCAGAATAATGAAGAACATAAAGGTTGAATCAACAATTAAAAGAATTTGAAAGATCTTGGAGAAAGACATATGACTGATGATAATTCATTCTTACGTCAAATTGGAAAAGAATTTAAGAGTCACTCTGAGAAAATAGAAGATTCAGATAAGATCCTGGGAAAAGACCTGTGGGTTAGGGCCCACTCAAAAGATACACCATTGAACGATTACTTGAAAGGGAGATTGCACCGATTGAATTGAATAGCTTGAATGAGATAACATCCTCAAAAAAACTTGAATGGATTGAGAATGGAAACGCGAATCTTTCGAGATATCTTCAACACTCCGGATATGAACTGGGAGAGGTGAATAAATAAGAGAGCTTTGGATAAGAAATTCACATGGGAAAATATGTGAAACAAAAGGAAGAGATATGATCAACACCAAAGCTTGAAATTTATCCACCAGAGAAGAAAACGAGTGAAGAGTGACGAACTTGAAGCTCCCTTAGCAAATTCATAAGAAACACCGGGTAAGAACATTGAAAGAAAAGAATGAAGAGACTTCACATCAATTAAATGGATACTTGATTAAGAAATCTGAGTCCTTGAAGAAAAAGGGTGGGAGGGCGGGAAAACAAAGGCAACTTGGGAAGATGGAACGAACACCGTTGGCAAAACTGAGAGGTGATCTTGCAAATGCTGAAATGATCGGATCCACTTGAAGAGAAGCACATTGGTTGGAAAAGAATTGACATGACCATCTCTATGATCAAGAAAGATTAGTATTCACATCGACATATGAGAACACCGCTTATAAAGAGGCATGGAATCAACATTTGACTTCAAAGCAACTCGAATACCACAACTCGAAACCAAACAAAGGATTTGGCTTGCAGAATAAGCCGGAACAAATACATATGATAGAGATTTACCCTATCCCATATCATGCATCTGTCGGAAAGATATTCTAGGAGCTACTTGAATTCCCACCTATAAACTCCCGAAACTTTCTAGTTATGCAATCTAGTGTTGGGGATAGAGGGAGGTACAATACATATCACACAACTAACAAGCCCTACGCTCCAATTGTATCCATCCGTCAACAAATAACCCAGAAACTCTGGAAATCATGTACCTCAACCTTTGAAAAGCATTCGTTATACGAGTTATGGCAATACTCCCGAACTCCCGCCCCAGTACTGGGTGGCGTCGAGGTTATCTCACCAACAACTGCATAAAAGAGATTTTCAATGTCGGCGAACTCAGGTATTCCAAAACTGCAACGATAAAATTGTGATGATAGCACCTCAGAGCTCAACTCCCCGGGACACTGGCACAACCCCTAAATGTTAGGAGACACTGTCACAAGAATATCGGAACGATCCCAAGATACCCGCGTGATCCTAATTTTTTTAGTGAAATTTGAGGATAGGAAAGACAAAACATCTACGTTAGGATGCCTCACCAGAGCGATGAAAGGACTGAGGAGTAAAAATAATCCTACTCCCCGATATATATAATCCTAAGACTCAAAACATTTTTGTTGTAGACTCAACAACGTCAGCGATTCGATCAAGCAGGGGGCTCCTAAGTCGGGAATGGCTCTGATTACCAACTTGTAACGCCCATGATGCAGCTATATCTCCCACGTGTCGAGGCACGACATGGAGGCACAACCGCATGGTGGTTTTGTCGCAAGAGGGGTAATCTTCACACAATCCCATGTACTAAATAAGAAAGGGGAAAAGAGTTGGCTTACAATCACCACTTCACACAAATAACAAGTTAAACATACATCATCCAGAATACAATCAAGGTCCGACTACGGAACCAAAATAAAGAAAGACAAACCCAAATGCTAGATCCCCCACTACTAGGAAAAGGCCTACTAATGGCGCACCTAATTTGGCCATTAATGGCGCATTAGTGGTGCGCCATTAGTAGCACGCCATTAGTATATTTTACTAATGGCGCACCACAGGTGCGCCATTAGTATCTGGTATACTAATGGCGCACCCCAGATGTGCCATTAGTATATACAACAGTGCGCCATTAGTATGCCTCCCAGGGGGGCATGTATACCCAGGTGCTTTGGCATACTAATGGCGCACGACAGCAAGATGCGCCATTAGTAACTTCGGCATACTAATGGCGCACTCTTTAATGATGCGCCATTAGTATCCTTTGGCATACTAATGGCGCACTATGATGTGATGCGCCATTAGTATGAATATTAGGTTTTTTTTATTTTTTTATTTTCTGTTTTTTGCACAGGTTACAAAATGTATAATTGGACAAAATATAGACAGCACACATCAACAACAGATTCATCGAATACAATAGAAGATTAGTCTCTGAATACAATTCATCATTTTAGTCTCCGAATACAAGTCATCATATTAGTCTCCGAATTAAAAAGATCGAACAAAGATAGAACATTATATTACAAGTCTCGAGACCGCGAGTTTGTCTTCACATTACAAGTCGATATCGATCATCTAAACTACCATCACATAGAAGAGAGCTGCGGTCATCACGATGAGCATCATCACGATGAAACTCGTCTTCATCCGGTTCCTCCAACGCTCCCTCCCCTCTCCCGCTAGATAGCGGGCGTATCTAGATTTGGCCTCGGCCCTAGTGGCGTACCCTTTGTAACTGTTACCGCTGAATCGGTGAACCTGTCTCCGACACTCCTCCCAGTCGTCGTAGACTCCGGGAACTTTACCCTTGTACACGACATACCACGGCATCGCTATGTAGTAGCCAAACGAAACGTTAGTACCAATTCACAGACAATACATAAGCAATATATAAGTATGCAACAGAACGATTGGAAGAGAAAAGCAAGACATTAATAGCATCGATTACATCTTAAGTTGAATGACTCTCGAAACCAAAGAGACATACTACAAGTTCATTAAGGTTTAATTACTGCTTTCGACTCAAGGGACCGGAGCGTGGATGAAGCTGCCGTCTATCGTGGGAGTCATGAAAGAACGGGCGTTGTCAGCCTGCATTTGTAGGATTGTGTCGATGTCACTGTTGGATGGTTGATTTCTGAGGTAGAACTGCCCCGCGGTACGAAGGACATCTTGATGGATGATTTCCGCAAACTCCGACTGGATGCGAAAGAATTCTTGTCTGATGTCCGCGTCCTGGATTGCCGACACGCTCGCGGCCCAATCTTTGAGTCTACTCGGTAGCAGAAGTTGATGATGGTCCCGTACGATCGCCCGCATGTGATGGATGGCGTAGTAGGCACCCTTCTGACCGCCAGGCGGCTGCTTGACGCAGCAGAACATCGTATTGTGGGAGAACACGTGCTTGCCGTACTTACGAATAGGCCTGGTGAAGGTGCCTCCAGATTTGACATAGCCGGGGAGAACATCATCAAGAACCTTCTTGACATTTGTGTAGTCTACGTTCGACTGACGGTCCGGGTCGAAATACGTGGCCATGGAATATTTGGGGCTTAGGAGGATGAGCGTGCAACGTGTGTCACTGCAGAAAACACGGAATGTTAAAATAAAAACGATCGAAATCTAAGAATTCATATGTTACGGGGCGGTTGAGGGGAGGACTTACTCGGGAAAGTAAGGCACGAGGAAGTTATCCTTATCTTGGTTTGCCAGAATGACGCCTTCGAGGTAAGAACTCGCGACTTGCCGGTCCCCAGCGCTGCCCAAGATCTTGGCACGCATGTAGAAGGGGTCGACTATCACGATGTCCGGGGTCTTGTCGCGAATGATCCGCATCTCCATACTCATCGAAAATAGCCGAACGAAGGTGTAGTGCAGCGGATGAAGGTTCAACATAGCGTGGATGTCATCAAACCGCAGGACGATCGTACCCCCGATGGAGTTATCCACAAAGCCCTTGCCCTCTGGCACCTTGGCCGCGAAAACTGGGTATGCCACATCCTTCTCTCCGAGACGCCGCTTCTCCAAAGAAAGAACACTGTCATGCAGACTCCGCATAGCACCGGTTGCAGCATCGAGCATATTTCTCGGTAGCATCGGCCTACCCGCCACATGCACCCTCCTCGAGATATCCTCAGGTGAAGGTGGCCAGTCCTGAGCACGGATCGTACTCGGTGCCGGCTGGCCCGCACCCTTGTTAGTCTTTCTTTTGCGTGCCTTCTTCTTCTCCTGTAATGGGACCGAGTTCTGCTCACAGACCGCCTTCTTGAGTGTGTTGGGGCTGATCATATTTCGCACCTCGCCTATCTGAGGCTCGGTGAAGTCGGCAGCTGGAGGCGTCTCCTGAGAGCTGAACTGCAGATGACGCCTGTTGCAACTTGGCTTCTCCGCGGTACCAGCTAGATCGCGCACGTCTTTTGTTGGGTTGGGTTCTTGAGAAGGAGGCCCCATGAAGTCGCCACCGTACCCATGATCGGCAAAGTACTGATTGACGTTGGCAAATGTATCGTCGTCGTCATCGTTCTGATCCTGTGCCATATGCATGTTTGGATCCAGTGGCATAGGGATGTCCGGCACCGTTGCGGCGGTCTTGCCATGGGGCCGACTTGGCGCCAGCACGACTGGCGGTGTTGTCTTTGGGGTGGTGTCCCCCGCCCCCAAATGAATCTGGCTCTTCGGCCAAAGCAGGGGCCAGCTCAGGCAGGCGCTGAGGGTCATCACGTCATCATCGTCGGCCCCGACGGGTCGAATCAGAGGTAACAACTCGTCGCAGCCTGGCAGCACCCGAACCAGTTGAACCCTAAACAAGTTGGGTGGCATCTGGGTACCGTGGAACAAGGGGTTGCCCGGTTGAACGATTTTGCCCTTGGCGACATAGACCAACTCGTTGTTCACGAAGTGCAGGAGAGTGCACGGAACATCGGCGGCGCCCGAAAACATGTAGGGCGTCAGGGATGCCCAGTCAAAGGCAAGGAGATGAAGTCCTCGGCCGGGAGAGGCTTAATTAGTTACCGTGATGATGGCGTCGAGCTCGGCTAATGTCGAGGCACCGCCAACGGCGGGCGTGCAGTTGACGGAGGGGCCGCTTGCTGCAGAGGTGCCGGCCGACGTACACCCGGGTGCATTAAGCTCCCGTGCCAGCATCGGAGACACCAATGCCGCCTCCGCCGGAGACACCAATGGCCCCGCCATCGCGTTCTGCGAGTTGCTGTCCGTGAAGCTAGGAATCGGGGGCGGCCCCTGTTGGCCGCCCGCAATCCATGCACCAATCCCCTGGATCAAGGTAGGCACAATGGCGGTGATCATTGCTCCGAGTTGTTGTTGCACTTGCTCTTGGACAATCTCCGGAATCTGCGCCACCTGTGCCCTGAGTTCTTGAACCTCGCGCGGCTGGCTTTCCGAGCTGGTCTTTTTCTCCTTTCGCCCACCAGTGTTATAGTATGACGACCATTTTGTCGACAAGCCTTTGCCGGCCACACGACCAGCTGACGTCGGCTTACTGAGCTTATCCTTGTTCTTCATTACATTCAACGCCCTATTTAGAGTGGTGTCCCAAGGGTTGCTCTTAGTCGACCCCGCGCTACTGCTTTCAGTCGCCTGCGGAAGGAATGTGAACCATTTAGAAATTTGGCTTCATTAATTAGAATGCAACCATATGGAGCTAATTACGCGGGGGTGTATTCCTTACCAGAACAAGCTCAAGCGCCCTGGTCTTCGGATCCGTGGTAAGCTCCTTTGTTTTCGGGTCCTTCTTGTACCGGGCCCTGACAAAGTTCCTGGTCTGCTTGTCACCGTATTTATCGAAGAGGGGCGGTAGGCCTTGCTCGGCATGGTCCGCCTCCTCCTTGTCCCATATAGGCTCCGCCACTCTGTAACCGCCGGGACCGAGTGTGTGTTCCCCTAAGTTCAGCTCCCGCATTGCTTTCCCCCACTTACTTGATTCGGAGCTTGCGGTGCTCGAGCAATTGATCTTGAAGTCGTTGTAGTCATCTTCGGTGATCGAAGGATTTTTCTCCTTGATCTTCTCATAACTCTCACCTTTCTCGATCATTCTCTTCACATTGCTTTTCCAAGTAGACAGGGCCGTGCTCATCTTCGTGAGGGCAGCATTGTTCACTTTATTCCCTTTGAGGCTTGTGTTTTCAAATTCAGCGGGGAACTTGTATCATTCGTGCAGCTTCGTGAAGAGGAGGTTGCGCAAATTCCCTCGGTCAGGATGCCTGAGGTTCTCGGTGTTGATCGAGACGGTGCTCCGGAGAATGCACCCGAGCTGAAGCGAGTACCCCTTGACTATTTGTTCGGGCGCCGTTGGATTCCCATTGGAGTCCACTTCAGTAACTTCCTCCTTGAGGATGCGGAGCACGGTCGGGCGCCGGTCCTTCCGTTGCCTCTTCGGTTGGCTGCCATCTGTGCGTGCACCGCCATCATCAGTGGTGGCATCAGTGGGGTCATCCTCGGCGGTACCATCAGTGGTCTCATGATCGGTGGGAAGGCGGCGTCCTCATATAAGTGAGGTTGTTCCTCCATCTCCTGGGACAGCTCCCAGAATGCCTTGACGCCCGAACCCCCGGCCTCATCGTTGTTGGCCATGTTTCTCTCTAAATAGGAACAATTTTTGGTCAAAAAGTTGGTTATTGTCAAGGAACAAGATCTCTAAGTTGACCAAATAACCTAATTCTCGAGGAATGTCGCCAAAAAGTTGGTTATTGTCAAGGAACAATTGAGAGATGTTTGTGATATTGCCTAGGTGTTTTGGGATAGAACCTGTTAGTGTGTTGTTGCTAAGGTCCAAGTCCACGTTCTCAGGGTAACCTAGTTCTTAAGGGGTGTGTCTAGAAAGTTGGTTGCTGCAAAGATACAAGGTTGTGAGTTTGGTCAAATTGCCTATGATGTTTGTGATATTGCCTTGGATCTTGAAGGCACTGTTGCATGATGCAGTGGTACAGCCAGCATTGGACCTCATCTTTGCAGGCTAATTTTCTAGATTGTAACACTGGGATTTGTGCACAAGCTAAGCTAGCTAAGACAGTAGCTTCCTTGCAACCCACAAAAGACAAAGGAAAAGGGGTGAAAAGGGGGAGATGGTTAGCTTTGATGAGCAGGCAACATCTTCCTAACCCCCTTCTTCTTGTCTCCTCTCACTATCTCTCTGACACACATGGCAAGCAAGGGTGTCTGAGTGTGTGAAAAAAATACTAAACTAATCCAACCACTAAAGCAAATTAATTTTTATTTCGGTTGAGAATCGGGCACCTTCTAGGTCAAGAAAATTGGGCATGACCTTTGCTAATTTTCTTGACCTTGGAGTGCCCCAATTCTCAATCGAAACGGAAATTAATCAACATTTCAGGAGAAAGGGGTCATTTTAGAAGATCACAAGTAGCAGCAGCATCACTTGACAAAATCACAACTAGCGGCAGCAACTCGCAGATAGCAGCAGCAGCATCACTTGACAAGTAGTACAGCAGCAGCAGCAGCATGCATGCACTGGTCCATGGCACAAAGTCCATGACCCAGAACAGAGCACTTTACTAAAAATGAAGAAGAAAAAAGGCATGCATGCACTGGTTGTAGCAAATCATCACTTCTGAATCAAAACACCATGCTGGTGTAGCCATAGGCCCACATTAGTCTAAAATCCTGCTTTATTTTTCACAACAGAAAGGTCAGAACAACAATAAAAAGGAGAGCCCAATCTGGTCTAATTGATCCTTGGAAATTATAGAATGTTCATCTATGCATGGAAAAACAACAATTAGGACAGGGAAATTACTATGCAGCTAATAGTCTTTAAGCATTGAAACACAGCTAAGGTTACAACCCAGAAGTGATGGTTAACACTTCTAATAAACATGGCAATTTTAAATTATGACACACAATGCCATAATTAATCAAGAGTTACTACTATAGTACTCATGTACTCCATCTTACAGAGTTACTCCATCACAGCAACAACAACCTTGTAGATCAAAAATGATTTGTGTAATCTGGTTGGTACTCTTACAGTTGCATAAATTGAAAAAAATTTGATCTGTGTGATCTGGGTTATAGTATCAGCAACCTTGCATTTCATTTTATACAAAATTGTACTCCATCACCAAATTCATTGATGTTTCTAAGCAAAATTCACAAGTTCAGAAGATCACAAGTTCACAAGATCTACAGTAGCAACAGCATCACAAGTTGAAAAAATTCAGTGGACTTAGAAGTTAGAGCTAGAGTAGCATCACTAGAGTGCAACTACAAGAACAAGCACCGGCATCACTTAAGCAGCAGCAGCAACAGCATCGAGCAGATTACACATCGCGGGTCACTAGAGCAGATTAAGTGATGACAGCCTACTCCTCGGATCTTTGGACAAGTAGCTGACCACCACCAGATGGAGTGGTCACTAGAGAAGATTACACATCACAAACAGGAACTCACTAGAGCAGATTACACATCCAAGCATCACTTAAGCTGTACTCCCGACGAACCAAAGGGGAAAGGGAGGGGATCGACAGAGGAACTCACCGTCACCTGCAGGTGAGCACAGCGGGCTCGGGGGAGAGCTCGCTGGAGCGAATTGTCGACGGAGTCCGCCGGGCCGAAGAGGAAGCCGGTGGTGGGGAAGGTGTCGCGGGGGCGTCCGGAGTCCTGCGGCTTGTCCGGGGAGACGTAGTCGAGGGAGGTGGAGTGCTTGGGCACGTCAGTGTGGCATGAGATCGACGGTTGCCACGGTGGTGCGAGGTGGCCGGCGACGTGCGCGTCGCGCGCGGGTTGCCGATGCGGATCTGGGGGAGAGGAGAAGGCGAGAGGGCGAGGGGAAGGACGAGGGGGAAGCGCGAGGGGGCAAGTGGGGAGGCGGCGAGGGCGGTGGGGGTCGGCGGCGACGGGGGCGGCTCGGGCACGGGGACGGCACAGTGAGGGGAGAGAGACAGAGGGGAGAGAAAGAGGATGGCGTGGGCGCTGACCTTTTTTGTTACTAATGGCACAATACTAATGGCGCACCATCCCTCGGTGCGCCATAAGTACATCCATACTAATGGTGCACCCCACTGTGGTGCGCCATTAGTATTTTTTTATTTCTGCTCAAGCCAACAGGTTATCTTCCACCTGACCTGATCCACACCAAGTTCCCTCTACTAGCTTGACTGGTCAGCAGCCAGTTCTCACACTAGGAGGTCCTGGGTTTGATTCCCAGGCTCCACAATTTTTTTATGCATTGAAAATGTTGTTTGATACTTATTTGTGTTTAAATATGTTCAAACTTGTTTAAATCATAACAATAATATTTTTTTTATAAGACAGTAATAATTTTTTTAAAAATATCATCAAACAGTAATGCCGGTGGAGCGGGGGAGGGTGCGGGTGTCGGCGGTGGCGGTTGAGTAGGGGAATCGAGGGTGCGGGGGGTCGGCGGCGGCGGCCGGTGGACCGGGGGGTGCTCGGCGGCGAGGGGGACCGGATCTGGCGAGGTGGGATAGCGATCGAGATGGAGGGGGATCGAGATCGAGTGTCCATGAAATTTAAAAATATTCATTATAGTTCAAAAAAGTGCCCATGAAATACAATCGAGAAATGAAGGCTATGATTTAAATACAATCGATCTTAGCTAGCTATCTGTTCACAATCTTCTTGCCCTTCTTTTTCGCAAATGGAGTTCTTCTGTGGAACGGGCGTCCTTTAGGTAGGGTGGTCCTGCTTCTTCTTGTGGTGTATGCTGCTACTTCATCATCGTCGTCATGATCGATCCTCGGGTCACCGTACTTGTCGAAGTCTTGCTAATTGGCTACTCCATCCATTCCAATGATCTTCCTTTTGCCTCTCCTCACGACAACACGACTGGGCTTTGACGGGTCAGTAATGAAGAAGCATTGGTCCACTTGGGAAGCCAGTACCCATGGCTCATTTTTTGCGGTGACGTTTGCGCCCGCGGTCTTGGATTTGGCTTCGGGTATAACCATGGTGGTGAAATACCGGTCTTGTTTTAGGACGCTCTTGGCCCATCTGACACGGAACATCGGGACCTTCTCTCCAGCGTAGCTCAGCTCCCAGATCTCCTCGATCCTTCCGTAGTATCTGTCCTTGTCGTTACCAGTGTAGGATTCCATCGTTACCCCGGAGTTCTGATAACCATCGCTCTTCATGTCCTTGGCCTCGGTGTAGAATGTGTAGCCGTTGATATCGTATGCCTCATAGGTTATCAGGTTGTGCTCGGCGCCCTGTGACAAGGCGAATATGAGTTGTTCTTCCGCGGAAGAATCCTCATGTAAAGGGTACGACAGAAGCTTCTGCTTGAACCAACGCGTGAAACATGAGTTGTGCTCTTTGGGGATATCTCCGTCCGTCCTCTATTGGCCTCGGTCATTGTACGTCTTCTTAATAAAGGTTTTGTGCTGTACCACCCAAGGATCGACCACGTCTATGTGTTGTAGCGCGACTAGGTTTGCTCCTTCAAAGTCGGTGAGTCGACCCTCGAAGTTGACATGCATTTCGTGACGACCCTCACGGTGACCCCATCCAGCGAGCCTGCCGAGGTGCCTGTTGACGGGCAGACCAACGGGGTTCTCGATGCCTAGATAATTCGTGCAGTAGGAGATGCACTCTTCGGTCAGAAAGCCCCTGGCTATGCTTCCCTCTGGACGTGACATGTTGCGAACGTATCCTTTGATGACACCATTCATCCTTTCGAACGACATCATGCTGTGCAGGAACGTCGGCCCGAGTTGGATGATATCGTCCACGATATGGACCAGCAGATGCACCATAACATCGAAGAATGCGGGCGGGAAGTACATCTCAAGCTCGCATAGTATCACCACGATCTCTTCCTGTAGCCTTCTGAGTTGCCTCACGCCAACAGACTTCCGAGAGATGACGTTGAAAAAGTTGCATAGGCCAAATAGGGTTTCACGGACATGCGCGTCCATGATCCCACGGATTGCAACTGGAAGTATCTGTGTCATCAGCACGTGACAGTCGTGGGACTTCATCCCGCTGAACTTCAGCTTCGCTGGGTCTAGGTATCTGCTTATCTTCCCCGCGTAACCGTAAGGAAGTTTTACTCCTACGAGGCAGGTGAAAAACTGCTCGATCTCCACCTGACTTAGAGTGAAGCACGCGGGAGGGTAGTCATTTCCGGTCTTCTTGGCCTTTTTGCCTTTGCGACGACTTTCCGTGTCCTGCTTCGCCTCATCATCATCATCATCATCATCGTGATCATCATATATAGCGTGAAGCTCCTGCCTGATGCCCATTGATTTCAAGTCTGCCCTTGCTTTCGGCCCATCTTTGGTCCTCTCTGGCATGTTGAGCAGGGTACCAAGCAGACTCTCGCACACGTTCTTCGTGATATGCATGACATCAAGGCTGTGAGGCACACGGTGGATCTTCCAGTACAGCAAGTCCCAGAAAACAGACCTCGTTTTCCATACCATCAGCAACGGCTCTGGCGCCTTTCGATTCTTTCCTGGCTCTGGCGCCTTTTGCTTCTTTCCCGGCAGTGGGCAGTCTTTCCAATTTTTCAACTGCTCGTCTATTTCCTCGCCGCTCCTCGTACGCGGGCGTCCTTGGGGTTCGGTTTCACCATCGAACAGATCCTTGCGTTTTCTCCACGGGTCATCGTCGCGAAGCCACCTTCGATGTCCCATGAACACGGTTTTCGAAGACCCGGGATCTCTATCTAGCTGGCGATACGTTGTGTCATCCATGCACCTGACGCATCCAGAAAATCCGTGGACCACCTGCCCCGCGACATATCCGTAACCGAGATAGTCGTGCACCGTCATGAGCAGCGCGGCTCTCATAGGGAAATATTCTTTCTCTGCGGCGTCCCACGTATTGGCTGGCGTTTTCCACAGCGTGTCAAGCTCCTCTTTCAGCAGCCCCAGATACATATTGATGTCGTTCCCTGGTTGTTTAGGTCCTTCAATTAGCATACTCCTGTGAATGTACTTCCTCTTCATGCACAACCAGGGGGAAGGTTATACATCCACACAAACACAGGCCAGGTGCTATGTGTGCTTCTCTGGCTGCCAAACAGATTGACTCCATCGGTGCTCGTGCCTAGCACGATGTTCCTTGGATCATTCCCAAATTCTGGGTCTTCGAAGTTCAACTCTTGCCACTGGCTCGCATCCTTAGGTTGACTCAGCATCTTGTCTTTTTTATCTATCTCCGGATCATTTGCGTCATCTTCTCGCTTCTTCTCCTCCCTATCTGCGTGCCAACGCAGGAGCTTTGCTACCTTAGGGTCCGCGAAATACGGCTGCAGACGAGGAGTGATCGGAAAGTACCACACCACTTTCCGAGGAGCTTTCTTCCTCTTCTTGTATCGAGTGACGCCGCACACCGGACATATGGTAGACTCCGCGTGCTCGTCCCGATAAATGATGCAATTGTTCATGCACAGATGGTATTTCACGTGCGGTAAATCCAGAGGACACACGATTTTCTTCGCCTCCTTCAAACTGGTCAGGCACTTGTTCCCCTCGGGAAGACGTTCGTGCCAGAATGACATGTTCTCGTCGAAGCATGCGTCGGTCATTTTGTGTTTTACCTTCCTCTCCAGAGCCATGAGCGTTATTTTCAGGCGGGTATCCTCGGGCCTGCATCCTTCATACAATGGAGTAACCGCGTCTAACTCAAGTTGATCCATCTTGGCTTTCTCTCGGGCGGCAGCTCTTGCGTTATCCGTCTGCTTGAGAAGCAGCTCTTGAATATGAGGGTCCTGCACCCAGCCCATCGATGGTCCAGCGTCGTCTGCTCCGCCGGCATCATCATCTTCATGATCATGCCCGTCGACTGCTCCGGCATCTTCATCATCATCATGTCCTGCATCTTCTACATGATGACTGTGTACAGCATCACCGTTGTGATCATCTCCTGGGGATTCTTCGTCTTCTCGCCCGCCGGAGCCGCGGTGGTTGTCTTGCTGCCCTTCCTCATTTCTTGCCCGTTCCCCATGGACGACTTCGTAGTCATCTTCATCACCTTGCCACCGATAGCCATCCTATAAACCACGCAAGAGCAGGTGGTCCCGCACCTGCCCGGATTCCGAGTCTGCAATAAGGCTCTTCAGCTTGCATCTTCGACACGGACATCTTATCTCCGTCTCGTTCTTTTGAAGCATCTCGGCCTTCGCGGACCTCAAAAACCTATTCACAATGCCTTCGGTCATCATGCAGACCATGGTCACCTGCAGGGTAGAGCAAAGCGATATTTTAGAACCAAGAAAAAATTTGGCATGACTTTCCCTAAAAATAGGACCAAAAAGAATGCTTAATGCCAAAATTCTCGCCGAAACGGAAATGAATCAACATTCCGGCAAAATATTGGCAACTATCGAATTTCAAATACCAGTACACCTCCAAACACAAACACATATGCAACACCACAAACATATGCAACACCAAGAACATACATAGATCTAGCTAGGCCATAAAAAGTGCATGTGCACATTGTTGTAGGGAGAACAACATAAATATAGCTTCCCCCCTTACTTACCTATCAAAACAAGGTAATTTAACCACTTAAATTGAATGAATCTATGGTGGAAATGAGGTGAAAAAGAGGAGGCACCCGAGACAAGGAGGAGGTGGAGAGAATGAAGTGGGGAGAAAGTGAGTGTGGGTAGGAGAGGCTGTCCAAAATATCTTGTTGCTACCCACTTACTAATGGCGCACCAACTCTAAATGCGCCATTAGTAATCCAGGTTACTAATGGCGCACTGTCCCACAGTGCGCCATTACTAGTTTAAACTAGTAATGGCGCACGGTGGAACAGTGCGCCATTAGTAGTTTTGCAAAAAATGGAATAAAAAATATAATAAAAAAACAACATTAGTGGCGCACTTTCCGGCTGGTGCGCCATTACTAGTTACAACTAGTAATGGCGCACTGTGTCTTGATGCGCCATTAGTATGTTTGGACAGGCGCACTAATAATTTTTTTTTGATACTAATGGTGCACCCGGGGCCAGGTGCGCCATTAGTAGTTTCAACTCTAACGGCGTATCAGTAGGTGGTGCGCCATTAGTATATACTAATGGCGCACCGCGTGTCTGGTGCGCCATTAGTATCAATCCCATCTATAGCCCTTTTTCTAATAGTGCCCGATCGTCCTAACTGGGCTCCACTACTGATCATTAGGAAATGAAACATAGTGACGACCAAGGTCCTCGTCGAACTCCCACTTGAGTTTGGTAGCATCACCTTCACTGGTATCATCGGCACCTACAACTGTTTGGAAGTATCTGTGAGTCACGAGGACTCAGCAATCTCACACCCGTGAGATCAAGACTATTTAAGCTTATGGGTAGGATGAGGTAGTGAGGTGGAGCTCCAGCAAGCGCTAAGCAAATATGGTGGCTAACACACGAAAATGAGAGCGAGATGAGAAGCAACGCAACGGTCGTGAAGCTAGAAGTGATCAAGAAGTGATCCTGAAAATACTTACGCACAACCATAACACAAAGCACGCTCACTTCCCAGACTCCGCCGAGAAGGGACCATCACGGCTACACACGCGGTTTTTGTATTTTAATTAAGTCAAGTGTCAAGTTCTCTAAAACCAGACGCTAACAAATTCCCATCTGCCACATAACCATGGGCACGGCTTTCGAAAGTTTATACCTTGCAGGGGTGTCCCAACTTAGCCCATCACAAGCTCTCACGATCAATGAAGGATATTCCTTCTCCCGGAACAACCCGATCGGACTTGGAATCCTGGTTACAAGACGTTTCGACAATGGTAAAACAAGACCAGCAAAGCCGCCGATGTGCCGACAAATCCCGATATGATTCGCATGTATCTTGTTCTCAGGGCACACCGGATGGGCCAGACGTCGGGTTGCCATAGACCCTGGTTGCCCGGGGGGCGCCGAACATCACCCAGGCTGGAACAATACTCAGAGGAGCACTGGCCCGGGGGGGTAAATAAAGATGACCCTCGGGCTCCGGAAAGCCAAGGGAAAAAGGCTTAGGTTGTTAGGTAAATGTAAAACCCAGGTTGGGCCTCGCTAGAGGAGTTTTATTCAAAGCAAACTGTCAAGGGGGTCCTATAACCCCAACCGCGTTAGGAATGCAAAATCAAGGAACATAACACCGGTATGACGGAAACTAGGGCGACAGGAGTGGAAGAAAACACCAGGCATAAGGCCGTGCCTTCCACCCTTTACCAAGTATATAGATGCATTAAATAAAATAAGAGATATTGTGATATACCAACATAAACATGTTCCAACATGGAGCAAACTTCAACTTCACCTGCAACTAGCAACGCTATAAGAGGGGCTGAGCAAAAGTGGTAACATAGCCAAACAACGGTTTGCAAGGAAGGTGGGTTAGAGGCTTGACATGGCAATATGGGAGGCATTATATAACAAGTGGTAGGTAGCGCGACATAGGGGTAGAACGAACAACTAGAAAAGCAAAGATAGAAGTGATATCAAGGGTATGGTCATCTTGCCTTAGATCCCGCAAGGAAGAAGAACGAGTCCATGAAGACGACAAACGGAAGTACTCGAACGGATCCTCACAACTCCGGAACAAAACCGAAGCTAACGAGAGAAGCAACCCAGAAAGATGCAAGCAACATAGTAAACAACCATCACATAAACATGGCATGATGCACAATCAAGTAAGATGCATGTCCGGTTTAAATATGCATGGCATGGCAAAGTGCAACAAACAATACTACAAGTTAAGTGGAGCTCAATATGCAACGAGTTGCATATTGACGGAACTTCACAACAATTATTTAGTTCGCACTCATTATGTACCCAACAATATTAAATGTTGTTAAACATGGCAAGAGGTGAAGCATAAGTAAACTAACTATTTAGGCAAGTTTAAATGAGGCCAGAAATAACAAACAACAATTCTGGAAAATCCCCATATGCAAATTTGAGAGTTGGTACTGTTCTACCGTAAACCATATTTTAGAGTTGTTAAACATGCAAAGTAATGCCACCATGTTAAACTATGCATTTTTCTAAGCAAGTTACATATATAATTTATTTAATTCGGAGCTGCGGTTATTTAGTTATGAAATAAAGCATTTTAGCATGGCATATGAGCAAACTAATGCAAACAATAAGTTGGACATTTTTAACATGGATGAAAGTTGTATAATATGAACCTACACAAAATTCTAAACATTTTACATATGGAAGTTACATAGGATGCACGGTTGTGGAGTTATTAAATGCATGATCTAGAGGGGCTTTTTTGCAAGACTGGTGGTCTCTAGAATAATTAGCAAATTCGTCCAGGGAATAAAGCATGTGTTGGGCCGAAACTGAAAGGGGTGGGGCTGCTCACATTGGGTCAGACCCGGTCAGACGCAGAGAAGATGGGTTGATGCAGCGGTTGGAGCCGGATCTAGTGGCGCTCACCATGGGCCATCGGGCCAGCTCCGAGCGGGGCTTGGAGACTGCTTGGAAGGCGCGAGGCCCACGATGCCAGGTCAACGGGCGGAGAGGCCACGTGCGGGTGTTGACGAGATAACGAGGTGGATCGGGCGCGTCTCGTCGTCCTGCTCGAAGCAGAGGACGAGGCGGTGGTTGATGACGCTAGGGACATCGGCAGGGACGGCAACGGACTAACAAGGCAAGGAGGACGGCCAGTGGGAGCCATGATGAGGATCCGGCGCAGCTTGGGTCCCAGTGGCCGGATCCGTGGCCGGCGACGTTCAGCCAGTCGACGCGAGCTGCAGGGGAGTGGGACGTATGCTCGTCCTTGCGCAAGCGCATGATGCGGGAGGAGGGAGGCGTCCATGGCAGGGAACAGTGACGACAATAGGCATTGCAGGAGGTCTGGGACGAGGCATCGGCGAACTTGGGGATGGGGCGTGTAACACCCCGGATGTAATTTACCGTATCTGTATCCCAACTCTTGCCTTTTCCGGCCTAAGTTATTTCATTTCATCGTTGTCGGGTTTTTGTCTCCTTGTGTTGTTGTCTTTGTCATGCATCTCATATCATGTCATCATGTGCATTGCATTTGCATACGTGTTCGTCTCATGCATCCGAGCATTTTCCCCGTTGTCCATTTTGCATTCCGGCGCTCCTATCTCTTCCGGTGTCCCTTTCTACCTCTTTTCGTGTGTGGGGGTTAAACATTTCTGTATTGGACCGAGAATTGTCATGCGGCCTTGGTTTACTACCGGTAGACCGCCTGTCAAGTTTCGTGCCATTTGGACTCCGTTTGATACTCCAATGGTTAACCGAGGGACCGAAAAGGCCTCGTTTGTGTTGCAGCCCAACACCCTTCCAATTTGGCCCAAAACCCACCAAAAACACCTCCATCCTCTAGAGCGTTTGATAACAATTGCGTGGACGAAAACCGCACTCCATTTGGAGCTTCCTAGCTCCCCCTACCTCTATATATAGACCTTCCCCGAAATTTTCGGATCTCTTCCCCGAAACCCTAGTCTCCCTTCTTCCTTCGCGCGACGGACAACGTCCGCCGGTGCCGGACGTGTCCGCCCCGCTCCCCCAGCCACTCTCCTCTCGCCACGTGGCAGCTCCTGCCCCGCCGCCGCCGAAGCCCGCCGTGGCCCGTGGCCGGCCCGCCATCGCCCGCGCACGGGCCAGAGGCGCCCGCCCGCACTGCCTTCGTCCGCTTCCTCGTGCGCCGCCCCACCTCCTCCCTCGCCGACGGCTGCCACCTCGCTGGCGACCACCGCCCTCGCTGCGCCCAGCCGCGACTCCGGCGAGCCGCGCCCCGCTGCCCCGCGCCGGCGACTGCATCGGCCACCTCCGCCGTCCTCCTCCCGCTCCACTCCGGCGGCTCCACCGCCCGGATCCGGTGCCAAGCTACTCCGGCGAACCCCGACGACCTCGGCAAGTCCGGTGAACAGTGATCCCCGGCGAACCTCGAGAATCGCGCCAGATCCAGATTTGGATCGGGAGACGGTTGACTTTGGCATGTCATAACTCTCTCATTGTAGATCCGATTCGTGCGTGTAGCATATCAAAATGTTTGTCTCGACGAGTACATCATTTCATCTCATTGCATCATTTTCATTTGACCTCATATTGATGCCCGAAATGCTGTTGGAAGAGGGCTATGTGATGAATTTTTCAGATCTGTTTCATCAAATAGCTTTTTGTCATTTTTTCCATGATTAATGTCTGCATGCTATGACCCTGAGCTCCACATGTGTTTTGTTATATGCCATGCCATCTTTACATGGGTGATTGCCGTGTTTTTTTTGATATTTGTGGTGACTAGCACAAGCTTGCAAAGTAGCGTAATCGGTAATGCTGATTTCAGGGACTTAGAATTTCACCAAGTCCTTGTCCTGATTTTGTTGTTATGCCATATGTTCATGTTGTTTCCTAGTGATCCGTGCCAGTTTTGAGGATGATCAGTAAGGATGTTTTGTTAACATTGTGGTTCTCTATCCATCCATGTCTTTGTTTGCAAATATGGAGCACCCAAGCTTGAGTCAATCGAGCTCTACTTTTGCTATAAAGTGAATCCTGGAAGATTGTTGACATGTTTAGCGATTTTGCCGAGGATGTTGCTATTGATCCGTGCATGCTACGTTATTGTTGTTGCCATGTCTAGCTTCTATGCTATGTCTTCTTGATTGGTGTATGCTTGGTTTGTCATTCCAAGCTCTGTAGTGAGTGCATCGAGCTTCTAATCATGCCTACTCGTTAACTGATTTGCATGCTCTAGTTTTTCACTAAGTCTGAATCTGTTTATGTTTTTTGCAATGTTCACATGCTTGCAATTGTATTTTCTGATCCCTTTTGGCACAAGGTCACTAAGGGACTTTTGTTAAGTGCTTTGAGTAGCGTCCTTCCATGCCTTGCTTTGCCATGTTAAGTCCCTATAGCATGTAGTTTTCATGCTCTAAAGTGTGCTTCCTGATGATAAATTCCAGACTTGTGTTAATTTCACAAAGTTTGAAACCTGTTATCATTTGCTCTTTTGCCATGCTTGTTTGAACCTGTTATTGGGTCCCTGCCATGTATTTTGTTGTCATGTTTGAGTGCTGTAGCATATTTATATTGATGCATTTAGTTGGCTGCTTGCTGATTATCGCAGACCGGTGCCATATTTGTTTTGCTTGCCATTTCCAAACCGTGCATCCGATTGCGGTAATCTTTATATCGATTTCAACCGAAATCACCTCACCTTTCCAGTGTCACTCTTGGATTTCTAAGTTGAGGCTAGATTCAATCATTCCTTGTCAAATCATGCATATGCATCACTTATCGCATCCCGCATATCATGCCATGTTTGCATCATGTTGTTTGAGCATTGCACGTGGTTGATTGTGTTCCATTTGCTTGTTGTTCTTGTTATGGTAGAGCCGGGAGTTGAGTTCGTGTACGAGGAGCCCGTTGAGTTCGCTTACGAGGATCAAGTCAACTCTAACAACTTTGCAGGCAAGATGATCATACCCTCGAAATCACTTCTATCTTTGCTTGCTAGATGCTCGCTCTTTTGCTATGCCTATGCTACGATACCTACCACTTGCTTATCATGCCTCACAAATTTCCATGTCAAACCTCTAACCCACCATGTCCTAGCAAACCGTTGATTGGCTATGTTACCGCTTTGCTCAGCCCCTCTTATAGCGTTGCTAGTTGCAGGTGAAGATTGGAGATCGTTCCTTGTTGGAACATGTTTATTGTTGGGATATCACCATATTATCTTGTTATCTTAATGCATCTATATACTTGGTAAATGGTGGAAGGCTCGGCCTTTTGTCTAGTGTTTTGTTCCATTCTTGCCGCCCTAGTTTCCGTCATATCGGTGTTATGTTCCCGGATTATTGCATTGCTTACACGGTTGGGTTATAATGGGAACCCCTTGACAGTTCGCCTTGAATAAAACTCCTCCAGCAATGCCCAACCTTGGTTTTACCATTTGCCACCTAGCCTCTTTTTCCCTTGGGTTTCCGGAGCCCGAGGGTCATCTTTATTTAACCCCCTCGGGCGAGTGCTCCTTTGAGTGTTGGTCCAAACTAGAGCCCTGTGCAACGCCCCCTCGGGGAAACTCAAGATTTAGTTTTAGTTGTATGGAGCGCTCATCTGAGTGTGCCCTAAGAACGAGATATGTGCAGCTCCTATCGAGATTTGTCGGCACATTCGGGCGGTGTTGATGGACTTGTTTTACCATTGTCGAGGATGTCTTGTAACCGGGATGCCGAGTCTGATCAGATTTTCTCGTGAGAAGGAATATTATTCGTTGACCGTGAGAGCTTGTGATGGGCTAAGTTGGGACTCCCCTGCAGGGTTTCGAAATTTCGAAAGCCGTGCTCACGGTTATGGGCAGATGGGAATTTGTTAATGTCCGGTTGTAGATAACGTGAAACTTAACTTAATTAAAATGAATCAACCGTGTGTGTAACCGTGATGGTCTCTTCTCGGCGGACTCCGGGAAGTGAACACAGTGCTGGAGTAATGCTTGGCGTAGGTTGTTCTAGGATCACTTCTTGTTCATAGTTCTTCGTCCGTGCTTTGCGTCTCTTCTCGCTCTCATTTGGGTATGTTAGCCACCATATATGCTAGTCTCTTGCTGCAGCTCCACATCATACCTTTGCCTTACCTATAAGCTTAAATAGTTTTGATCGCGAGGGTGTGAGATTGCTGAGTCCCCGTGACTCACAGTTTACTTCCAAAATCAGATGCAGGGACCGATGATACCGCTCCAGACGATGCGCTTGAGCTCAAGTGGGAGTTCGATGAAGAGTCTCGTCGTTACTATGTGTCTTTCCCAGATAATCAGTAGTGGTGCCCAGTTGGGGCGATCGGGGACTTTGTCGCATGTGGGGGTTGATCTTTATTTTGGTACCGTAGTCGGACCATGAGTGTATTGGATGATTGTAATGTTATTCATGTATCTGTGTGACGTGGCGAATGTAAGACAACTATGTACCTTTTTCCCCTTCTATCTATTTACATGGGTTGTTGTGAAGATTACCTTACTTGCGACATTGCTTTCAATGCGGTTATGCCTCTAAGTCGTGCTTCGACGCGTAGGAGATATAGCCGCATTGAGGGTGTTACAAGTTGGTAATCAGAGCCTTCCCCGACCTTAGGAGCCCCCTGCTTGATCGAATCGTTGGCGTTGTTGAGTCAAAAAAATGTTTTGAGTCATTTAGGATTTTATATATCGGAGAGTTAGGAATTCTTTTTACTCCCCAGTCCCTTCATCGCTCTGGTAAGGCATCCTTACATAGAGTTTTGACTCTTCTCTTCTCAAATTTCACTAACCTATTTTAGGATCATGCGGATATCTTGGAATCGTTCCGATTGATTTGTGACGAGAACATTGTTCTTGGTGCCTCCTGTCATTTAGGGGTTGTGGCAGTGTCCCAGGGAGTTGAGCTCCGAGGTGTTGTCATCACAATTTTATCGTTGAGATTCTAGAATACCTGAGTTTCGCCGACATCGAAAATCTCTTTTATGCAGTTGTTGGTGAGATAACCTCGACCCCACCCAGTACTGGGGCGGGAGTTCGGGAGTATTGCCATAACTCGTATAACAGATGCTTTTCGAAGGTTGAGGTAAATGATTTCCGAAGGTTTCTCGGTTATGTGTTGAAGGATGGATACAGCTGGATGTATGATTTGCTAGATTTGGGTGAGATATTGTGCTTCCCCTATATCCCCAACACCTGATTGCATAACCGGAAAGGTTCGGGAGTTTCATAGGTGGGAATTCTTGTAGCTCTAGTTCTTGTTCCACGGATATTTGGTTTGGGATTGGGTAATCCTCACCAAGTATTTGTTCTTGTTCCGTACCTTGTTGTTTTTCTTCTACCTCAATTCTAAGTGGCTTCTCAACTTATGGATATGTGACCATTTCAATTGGAATGCATTCGTTCATTTTGTTCGGATGTGAAGACTTTATGTTGCAATTTCAACCCGTTTGTTTCAGCTTCAATATTTGTCTATCAAGTTGCTAATGGATGTCAACCTCTTCAGGATGGCTCCTCCAACGCGCACGACTCCGAATCCTGATCCGCCACCACCACCTCCACCTCCGGAGGTATGGCAAGCTGTGATGGCCGCTACCAATGCAAACACGCGGCTGATCATGCAACCTCTTCAAGAGCACAACCAAGGGAACCAGGGCCATGGTAACAATCAGAATCAATTTACTACACTTAACCAGTTCCTTCCTAACCAGCCAAAGACCTTCAGCAATTGTGTTGAGGCAACAGACGCCGATGATTGGCTCGTGGACATATGCAAGCATTTCGAGTGCAGTAACATCAGGCCTGAGGACTTTGTCAAGTTCGCCTCCTTCCAACTCAAAGACCAAGCTGCAGAATGGCTTCAACAGTACAAAGATTCCAGAGGAGGCCGTGTGATTACCTAGGATGAATTCCGTCAAGACTTCAAAGCTCATCATATTCCTCAGAGTGTGGCTAAGACAAAGCGTGAGGAATTCCGCAACCTGAAGCAAGGCACTGTGTATGTTTACCAGTAGAACATCATGTTTCAAAAGCTCGCCCGTTTTGCTAAGTAGGACATCCCTGACGAGAAGAGCATGATATATCAGTTCACGGGTGGTATCAAAGAAGAAATCCAGCTAGCTATCGTCCTCTTTGAGCCCAAGAAGTACGATGAGTTCTACAATATGGCAATGAAGCAAGAGACTGCTCAACTGAAGTGCGATGCTTCCAAGAAGCGAGTCAAAGATGCAACTCCTTCTTCCTCAACTCAAGTGGCTAAGCAGCAAAAGTATTGGCTTCCTCCTGCTCTGTTCCGTCAGCCTTATCAGCAGAAGAGCAAAGGTGGCAGTGGATCTTTGCACCCACCCAACCCTAGCTTTCAGAACAAGACTTCGTCTCAAGCTCCAAGATCAAGTGCTCCGTATCACCGTCCGCTCTCGGAGGTCACGTGCAACAAGTGCCAACAGAAGGGTCACTATGCCAACAAATGCTTCAATCAGAGGCGTCTCCCTCCTCCTCCTGCTGTGAGATCGGCAAGTACAGCTGTGGTCAAGCATAACCCCAAGCACGCCAAGGTCAACATGGTGAATGCAGCTCAGGGAGAGGACTTGTCAGATGTCATCATGGGTAACCTTCCTGTTAACGATGTTCCTGCAAAAGTTCTTTTTGACACGGGAGCATCGCATTGCTTCATTTCTAAACCTTTTGCATCAGAGTATGAGTGCGATTATCAGCATTTTCAAAGACCTTTGCAAATCGTGTCCCCGGGCAAGCAAATGACAGCTAATATCCGTGTCCGGATGTTACTATCACGTTGGGCGACTACAAATTTCTAGCTTCTCCTATTGTTCTGGGCGACTCGGATATCGATCTTATTCTTGGAATGGATTGGCTTTCTAAGCACAAGGCTAATCTTGATTGTGCTGCCAGGCAGATTCAATTGACTCATTCGTCTGAGGATGTAATTGTCTTTGCCGCTCGTGATGATACAATCCGTCTGTTTTCTCTCAATGAGAAGGACGAACTAGATGCCATCTCTCAAATTCCAGTCGTTTGCGAATATCAAGACGTCTTTCCAGAAGAGCTTCCAGGAATGCCTCCGCACCGGCCAGTTGAATTCGTCATCGATCTTGAGCCTGGCACGGAACCTATTTGCAAACATCCTTACAAGCTTGGACCTAAAGAGTTGAATGAGCTGAAGAAGCAACTCGATATTCAAGAGCGAATGGGTCCCATCCGACCTAGTTCTTCTCCGTGGGGTTGTGGAGTTCATTTTGTGAAGAAGAAGGATGGAACGGACCGACTTTGTGTTGACTACCGTCCATTGAACAAGAAGACTATAAAGAACAACTACCCACTTCCCAACATCAACGAGCTGTTTGAACAACTCAAAGGTGCTCAAGTGTTCTCCAAGCTTGATCTCCGTACGGGCTATCACCAGATCCGAATTCGTGAGCAAGATATCCCCAAGACAGCATTCAGAACAAGCTATGGTTCATATGAATACACTGTCATGTCTTTTGGCCTTGTCAACGCTCCTCCAACTTTCTCTCGCATGATGAACTTCATCTTCAACCCCTACACAAATGACTTCATCTTGGTCTACCTCGATGACATTTTGGTATTTTCCAAGAACAAGGAAGATCATGCCAACAACTTGCGTTAGGTGCTGGATAAGCTCAGAGAACATCAGTTCTACGCCAAGTTTTCAAAGTGCGAGTTTTGGCTCGATGAGGTTCTCTACCTTGGACATATCATCTCTGCCAAGGGCATAGCGGTGAATCATGAGAAGGTGTCTGCAATTGTAAATTGGGAACCACCTCAGAACGTGAAGCAACTCCACAGCTTCCTTGGGCTCGCAAGCTATTGTCGAAGCTTCGTTGAGAACTTTTCAAAGATCGCGAAGCCTCTTTCCAACATTCTCCAGAAGCATGTCAAGTACTTTTGGTCTCCTGAATGTGACATCGCTTTCAACACCCTGAAAGAGAAATTAGTCACTGCTCCAGTTCTGACTCCTCCTGATGAATCCAAACCGTTCGAGGTCTTCTGTGATGCCTCTCTTCAAGGTCTTGGTGAAGTGTTGATGCAAGAGAAGAAAGTTGTGGCCTATATTTCTCGCTAGTTGAAGCCCAATGAAAATAACTACCCCACTCATGACCTCGAGTTGGAGGCAGTTGTGCATGCTCTTTTGATTTGGAGACATCTCTTATTGGGAAGGAAAGTGGACATCTTCACTGACCACAAGAGTCTCAAGTACATCTTCACTCAGCCTAATCTCAACCTCAGGCAGACTCGTTGGGTCGAAATGATTCAAGAGTATAATCCGAGTATCGAATATACTCCAGGCAAGGCCAATGTAATTGCTGACGCATTGAGCAGGAAGGCTTACTACAACAGTCTGATTCTCAAGCCTACCAACCCGAGCTTTGTGAAGCTTTCCACAAACTCAATCTACTAGTTGTTCCTCAAGGTTTCCTTACCAACCTCCAAGTCTCTCCTACTTTGGAAGATCAGATTCGCGAGGCTCAACTTCTTGATGCTATGGTGAAGAAGGTGAAGATTGGGATTGCCAAGAGTCAATCCAAGTACAAATGCTATCGCCTTGATGACAAGGATAGTCTCTTCTTCGAGGATCGCATTGTTGTGACTAAAGGTGACCTTCGTAAAGTCATTATGAACGAGGCTCACAATTCACTCCTCTCCATCCACCCTGGGAGCACGAAAATGTACCAGGACCTCAAGCAGGCGTATTGGTGGACTCGAATGAAGTGTGAGATTGCTCAGTTCGTGAATGAATGTGATGTCTGCAGAAGAGTGAAGGAAGAACACCAACGACCAGCTGGTCTCCTCCAACCTCTTGCCATTCTAGAATGGAAGTTTGACGATATTGAGATGGACTTCGTTACGGGATTTCCAAAGTCCAAGCGTGGCAATGATGCTATATTCGTTGTCATCGACAAACTCACTAAAGTGGCTCATTTCCTGCCTATCAAAGAGTCTATCATAGCAGCTCAATTGGCAGAGCTATATACCTCTCGGATTGTCTCTCTACACGGCATTCCGTAGTTGATTTCTTCAGATCATGGCAGCATCTTCACCTCGAAGTTTTGGGATTCTTTTCAGAAGGCCATGGGCACCAACATCCGTTTCACCACAGCTTTTCATCCTCAAACTAGCGGCCAAGTCGAGCGTGTCAATCAGATTCTTGAAGATATGCTCAGGGCTTGCGTTATCTCTTTCGGTATGAAGTGGGAAGATTGTCTTCCATATGCCGAGTTTTCCTACAACAACAGCATTCAAGCGAGTTCAGGCAAGGCCCCATTTGAAATTCTCTATGGCAGGAAGTTCTGTACTCCTCTTAACTGGTCAGAGACTGGTGAACGTCAACTTCTCGGAAACGACTTGATCACAGAGGCAGAAGAGATGTGCAAAGTCATTCGTGATAACCTCAAAGCAGCGCAATCGTGCCAGAAGAGCTACTATGATAGTAAGCATCGTGATTTGGCTTTCGGGATCGGAGACCATGTTTACCTCCCATCTCTCCAATGAAAGGTACTCGTCACTTCGGTATCAAAGGGAAGCTTGCCCCTAGATACGTGGGTCCTTTCAAGATCGTCAGCAAGAGAGGCGATCTCGCCTATCAACTCGAGCTTCCCTCCAACTTTGCAAATGTGCACGACGTGTTCCATGTCTCTCAGCTCCGCAAGTGCTTCAAGACCCCTGGCCGCACCGTCAACTTCGAAGACATTGATCTCCAAGAAGACCTTCCTTATCGTGAGCACCCAGTTGCTATTCTGGATGAGACTGAGCGCAAGACACGCAACAAGTCAATCAAATTCCTCAAAGTTAAGTGGTCACATCATTCCAACCATGAAGCCACCTGGGAACGCGAGGATCACCTCCGTTCTGAGTACCCGGCGTTTATCCAGTCCTAGATCTCGGGATGAGTGGAGTGGTGGAGTGTTGTAACACCCCGGATGTAATTTACCTTATCTGTATCCCAACTCTTGCCGTTTCCGGCCTAAGTTATTTCATTTGATCGTTGTCGGGTTTTTTTCTCCTTGTGTTGTTGTCTTTTTCATGCATCTCATATCATGTCATCATGTGCATTGCATTTTCATACGTGTTCGTCTCATGCATCCGAGCATTTTCCCCGTTGTTCGTTTTGCATTCCGGCGCTCCTATCTCTTCCGGTGTCCCTTTCTACCTCTTTTCGTGTGTGGGGGTTAAACATTTCTAGATTGGACCGAGACTTGTCATGCGGCCTTGGTTTACTACCGGTAGACCGCCTGTCAAGTTTCGTGCCATTTGGACTCCGTTTGATACTCCAACGGTTAACCGAGGGACCGAAAAGGCCTCGTTTGTGTTGCAGCCCAACACCCTTCCAATTTGGCCCAAAACCCACCAAAAACCCCCCCATCTTCTAGAGCGTCCGATCACGATCGCGTGGCCGAAAACCGCACTCCATTTGGAGCTTCCTGGCTCCCCCTACCTCTATATATAGACCTTCCCCGAAATTTTCGGATCTCTTCCCCGAAACCCTAGTCTCCCTTCTTCCTCCGCGCGCCGGACGTGTCCGCCCCACTCCCCCAGCCACTCTCCTCTCGCCACGTGGCAGCTCCTGTCCCGCCGCCGCCGAACCCCGCCACGGCCCGTGGCCGGCCCGCCCGTGCCCGCGCACGGGCTAGAGGCGCCCGCCCGCGCCGCCTTCGTCCCCTTCCTCGCGCGCTGCCCCATCTCCTCCCTCGCCGGCGGCCGCCACCTCGCTGGCGACCACTGCCCTCGCCGCGCCCAACCGCGACTCCGGCGAGCCGCGCCCCGCTGCCCGCGCCGGCGACCGCGTCGGCCACCTCCGCCGTCCTCCTCCCGCTCCACTCCGGCGGCTCCACTGCCTGGATCCGGTGCCAAGCTACTCCGGCGAACCCCGACGACCTCCGCAAGTCCGGTGAACAGTGATCCCCGGCGAACCTCGAGAATCGCGCCAGATCCAGATCTGGATCGGGAGACGGTTGACTTTTTCCCTCTCATCATAGATCCGATTCGTGCGTGTAGCATATCAAAATGTTCGTCTCGATGAGTACATCATTTCATCTCATTGCATCATTTTCATTTGAGCTCATCTTGATGCCCGAAATGCTGTTGGAAAAGGGCTATGTGATGAATTTGTCAGATCTGTTTCATCAAGTAGCTTTTTGTCATTTTTGCCATGATTAATGTGTGCATGCTATGACCCTGAGCTCTACATGTGTTTTGTTATATGCCATGCCATCTTTACAGGGGTGTTTGCCAGGTATTTTTGTGATATTTGTGGTGAATAGAACAAGCTCGCAAAGTAGCGTAATCGGTAATGCTGATTTCAGGGACTTCGAATTTCACCAAGTCCTTGTCCTGATTTTGTTGTTATGCCATATGTTCATGTTGTTTCCTAGTGATCCGTGCCTGTTTTGAGGATGATCAGTAAGGTTGTTTTGTTAACATTGTGGTGATCTATCCATCCATGTCTTCGTTTGCATTTATGGAGCACCCTAGCTTGAGTCAATCGAGCTCTACTTTTGCTATAAAAAGTGAATCCTGGCAGATTGTTGACATGTTTAGCGATTTTTCCAAGGATGTTGCTATTGATCCGTGCATGCTATGTTATTGTTCTTGCCATGTCTAGCTTATATGCTATGTCTTCTTGACGGGTGTATGCTTGGTTTGTCATGCCATGCTCTGTAGTGAGTGCATCGAGCTCGTAAACATGCCTACTCGTTAACTGATTTGCATGCTCCAGTTTTTCACTAAATCTGAATCTGTTTATGTTTTTTGCCATGTTCACATGCTTGCAATTGTATTTTCTGATCCCTTTTGGCACAAGGTCACTAAGGGACTTTTGTTAAGTGCTTTGAGTAGCGTCATGCCATGCCTTTCTTTGCCATGTTAAGTCCATGTAGCAAGTAGTTTTCATGCTCTAAAGTGTGCTTCCTGATGATAAATTCCAGACTTGTGTTAATTTCACAAAGTCTGAAACCTGTTATCATTTGCTCTTTTGCCATGCTTGTTTGAACCTGTTATTGGATGAATTAGCCGTAGCTCATTGTTCATCTTTTGTCAAGCTTCATGAGTGGATCCCTGCCATGTATTTTTTTGTCATGTTTGAGTGCTGTAGAATGTTTATCTTGATGCATTTAATTGGTCACTTGCTGATTATCGCAGACCGGTGCCATATTTGTTTTGCTTGCCATTTCCAAACCGTGCATCCGATTGCGGTGATGTTTATATCGATTTCAACCGAAATCACCTCACCTTTCCAGTGGCACTCTTGGATTTCCAAGTTGAGGCCAGGTTCAATCATTCCTTGTCAAATCATGCATATGCATCACTTATCGCATCCCGTATATCATACCATGTTTGCATCATGTTGTTTAAGCATTGCACGTGGTTGATTGTGTTCCCTTGCTTGTTGTTCTTGTTTGGGTAGAGCTGGGAGACGAGTTCGTGTACGAGGAGCCCGTTGAGTTCGCTTACGAGGATCAAGTCAACTCTGACAACTTTGCAGGCAAGATGATCATACCCTCGAAATCACTTCTATCTTTGCTTGCTAGATGCTCGCTCTTTTGCTATGCCTATGCTACGATACCTACCACTTGCTTATCATGTCTCCCAAATTGCCATGTCAAACCTCTAACCCACCATGTCCTAGCAAACTGTTGATTGGCTATGTTACCGCTTTGCTCAGCCCCTCTTATTGCGTTGCTAGTTGCAGGTGAAGATTGGAGATCGTTCCTTATTGGAACATGTTTATTGTTGGGATATCACCATATTATCTTGCTATCTTAATGCATCTATATACTTGGTAAAGGGTGGAAGGCTCGGCCTTTTGCCTGGTGTTTTGTTCCACTCTTGCCGCCCTAGTTTCCGTCATATCGGTGTTATGTTCCCGGATTTTTGCGTTCCTTACGCGGTTGGGTTATAATGGGAACCCCTTGACAGTTCGCCTTGAATAAAACTCCTCTAGCAATGCCCAACCTTGGTTTTACCATTTGCCATCTAGCCTCTTTTTCCCTTGGGTTTCCGGAGCCCAAGGGTTATCTTTATTTAACCCCCCGGGCCAGTGCTCCTCTGAGTGTTGGTCCAAACTAGAGCCCTGTGCAGCGCCCCCTCGGGGAAACTCGAGGTTTGGTTTTAGTTGTATCGAGTGCTCATCTGAGTGTGACCTGAGAACGAGATATGTGCAGCTCCTATCGGGATTTGTTGGCACATTCGGGCGGTGTTGCTGGACTTGTTTTACCATTGTCGAGGATGTCTTGTAACCCGGATGCCGAGTCTGATCGGATTTTCTCGGGAGAAGGAATATTGTTTGTAGACCGTGAGAGCTTGTGATGGGCTAAGTTGGGACTCCCCTACATGGTTTTGAACTTTCGAAAGCCATGCCCGCGGTTATGGGCAGATGGGAATTTGTTAATGTCCGTTTGTAGATAACATGAAACTTAACTTAATTAAAATGAATCAGCCGCGTGTGTAACCGTGATGGTCTCTTCTCGGCGGAGTCCGGGAAGTGAACACGATGTTGGAGTAATGCTTGGCATAGGTTGTTCTAGGATCACTTCTTGATCATAGTTCTTCGTCCGTGCTTTGCCTCTCTTCTCGCTCTCATTTGTGTATCTTAGCCACCATATATGCTAGTCGCTTGCTGCAGCTCCACATCATACCTTTGCCTTACCTATAAGCTTAAATAGTCTTGATCCCGAGGGTGTGAGATTGCTGAGTCCCCGTGACTCACAGTTTACTTCCAAAACCAGATGCAGCAACCGATGATACCGCTCCAGATGATGCGCTTGAGCTCAAGTGGGAGTTCGATGAAGACTCTCGTCGTTACTATGTGTCTTTCCCAGATGATCAGTATGGTGCCCAGTTGGGGCGATCGGGGACTTTGTCGCATGTGGGGGTTGATCTTTATTTTGGTACCGTAGTCAGACCATGAGTGTATTGGATGATTGTAATGTTATTCATGTATCTGTGTGACGTGGCGAGTGTAAGCCAACTATGTACCTTTTTCCCCTTCTATCTGTTTACATGGGTTGTTGTGAAGATTACCTTACTTGGAACATTGCTTTCAATACGGTTATGCCTCTAAGTCGTGCTTCGACACGTAGGAGATATAGCCGCATCGAGGGCGTTACAGGGTGGACCCAACGCGTGGAGGCAGAGGAAGCAAAGGCGACCTGAGGTCGCAGGTGACCAGGGCGGCGTGGTTCCGTAAAGCAGATGCAACAGCGGTCTTGAGGAGGCTGAAGAGGTCGGATCCGGGGACGAGGCCGGAGGAACTTGATCCCAGCGACGACGGAGCTTCCACGGGCGGCCATGGCGTCTCCCACTCATTCCCTGTGAAGAGAAAGAGAGGGTGAGACAAGAGAGATGAGAGATTTCGAGAGAGAGAGAGAGAGATAGAGAGAGCGGAGCACGGGGAGAAAATCAAGAGAAGGCAGGGGCGCGGCTGGCTGGGGCCTCGGGCCCGAGGAGAGGTAGTCAGCGAGGAGTGCCCTGCTCGAGGTGGTTGACGGGGAAGATGGCGCGTGGTCGAGGAGGTTGTGCCCGTGGTCACCGGCGTGGCAAACGGCAGCCCAAGGATACGAGGCCAAGCGCTCCTTCTCGGGCACGAGCGAGGAGGGGGCCGCGGGTAGAGGAGCTCGGGCTCCTGCATGATTTGGGCGGCGGTGGTGGTGGTTGGCAGCGAGTGGAGGCCGAGGGGACTTGGATTGGAGGCGCAGCCACTGATTGGATGGGGATGGATCCTGAGGTGGGCGATGAGTGCGGCGGTGGCCGTAGGGACAAATCCCCTTGAATTTAGGGTTGGGGCAGATTTGGTTAGGGGGTCATCTGCTATAAATAGCATATGGCCTAGATGGGGCTTGGAACAAATTTGATCATCGGATTGCGATCGGACGACCAAGAATAAAAGGTTAGGGGAGTCCAAATAAGAAAAAAGGAGATATTTTAGGGATGTTTGGGGATGATTCAGATCCATCGGTAACGACAACCCGGGTCAGGTTCGGGTAAGTTTGGGACATGCGCGAGGGGTCGATGCACTGTGCAAAGAGGGGTTAGGCGAATGAGGTCAAGTGTGTCGTTGGACTGAGAAGAGAGAGGAGGAATGCAACCCGGCAACCGTTTCCGGAGACCAGAAACATCCGACGATAGACCGGCTTTAATGTCGCTAAAGCTAACCGTTGGGGCGTCAAACGGACTCCGAATGCGATGAAACTTGGCAGGCGACCTAGTAACAACATAAAAACACCGCATGCCAAGTTTCATCCCATTCCGAGAACATTTTCGGGCTACTTATAAAATAATATTTCGGACGTGTCACGGGCGCGTGCGAGTGTGGACGGGCTCAGAACGGCCAACGGAAAGAACTGGGAGACCCGGACGGATGCAAGTTTTGAAAACATGATGATGCAATGCACATGATGACATGGCAAGATGCAACACGTAATAAAAGACATGGCAATGAAGGCGAATAACTGGAAGACACCTGGCGCATCGGTCTCGAGGCATTGCAACACTCCACCACTACAATAGGATCTCGTCCCGAGATCAATGTTGGCACTAGAGAGAAACGGAAGAGGAATAGAATAGGTAGAACCAAGTTTCTTCTTGTACAAACAAGTGAAACTAATGAACCTTGAGAGGTTAAATAGTTGAAAGAAGAATACAATGGAGATGAATGAGATTGTGAACACTCCGTTTGCTAAGAGGAACATGGGATACGACGAGAACCAAGAGGTTAAGTGACAAGATAGATATTGAAACCATTCCGGTTAAAACAAGATAGAGAAGGAATAAGATTGATATAATTTGGGCAGCACTCTGACTGAAAGGAGAAGGAAAACTTGATAAGATTAAAAGAACTTGAAGAGATGACACAACACTCCGGTTAAATGGATAAGCATGAAAAGAACACGATCCTCACAATTCGAGATGATGAGTGAAGAGAGCAACATCACAAAGCCTCCGGAACAAATAATAGAGGATAGATCATTGAAATAAAAGAATGGAGAATAAAAAGGCAACTACTGCCACAATTGAGTTTGGAAAGCGCCCTTCCAAGAAGGTTATAACGGAGTTGTTGGAAAACCAACAACAAAACGAGTAAGCTTGTAGTGGTCTTATGGAAAATTTCTCAAAATTATGAGGTGAAATTCTGCCACCGAAAACAATGATTGATAGGGAACAATGAAGAGATGAAAAAAACTTCTTCACCGAGAGAGAGAGAGATAACATGGATCATTGATAAGCACCACAATAGCAACATTCCTTAGGGAAGGCTTTAGGTGAAATATGACACAAGATAACTCCAACGAAGAGAATAATGGATTTAAAATACCTCATTCTTGATAACTTGTGAATCATGATACACGAAGGGAAATTATCACGAATGACATAACACCACCTCAAAATATAAGGGAGAAGGGATTGAACTTTGAAATGCAAGATGAAGAATACTTGAGCTCCTCTGATAAGAATCTCGATGAACACTTCGAGAAGGAATTAAATCCTTGATGAACCATCATGTAGAGCTTCCATGAAGAACTCCGGTAAAATGAGAATGATAGAAAGAAAGAGAAGTTGAAAACACAAGGTGAATCCTTGCAATGATTTAGATGGAGCTTCGCGACGAGATAATCGAGAGAGCTTGGATCTCCGAAAATAAAAGATGAACAACTCAGAACCGAGAAATTGATATGATGAACAACTCCAGAAAGAAAGATGAATCACTTGTAATCAAGAATTTACTCATCATCAACAATCTTCGGAAGAAAAGAATTGAATCGCCTCGAGGAAATAAGAATAAGACCTATTGTATGCTTATCCTTCATCAAATTAAATTGATGACAAGCAATGGATTTGGCATACTACTTATCCCCATTAAAAAGGATTAAGGAGAGATATAGCGCAAACTTGAGAAGGTCTTGATGGAACATCGGTAGGATTTGGAAACAACGAATGAATTGATACGATAACGAAGGAAGAGAAATCTTGAACGAACCACCGTAAGAATTGAAAATGAACATAGCAAAGGCACAATTCACCAGGAAGAATTGGAAAATGAATGAAGATACTTGAGGGAATTTAGATACATGAGAACGAATAGATCATGAGCTGACTAGAGAATACTTGAGCGATGCATCGGTTAGATTTAGAGAATGAGAGCTGAAAGCTGAGAATGAATAAACCTGAAATGATGGCCTTTGGAGAATCAAACTAAAAATACTCCTGAATTGCTCTGGAGGGGTGAAGATAATTCTCACAATCGAAAACAATTATGAGAGGATGGCATCAAGCTTGAACCATGAATCTTCAGGAGAATGGACCAAGATTTAGGAGAAATCTCTTCCTCGGTCTTCTGTGTAGAGAACGACAATGAGAAACACCACCCTGAATTGTTGAGATACTCCGGAATAATGAAGAATATAAAGGTTGGATCAACAATTAAAAGAATTTGAAAGATCTTGGAGAAAGACATATGACTGATGATAATTCATTCTTACATCAAACTTGGAAACAATTTGAGAGTAACTCCGAGAAAATAGAGGAGTCAGGTAAGATCCTGGGAAAAGACCTGTGGATTAGGGCCCACTGAAAAGATACATCGTTGAATGATTACTTGAAAGGGAAATTGCACTGATTGAATTGAATGGCTTGAGTGAGATAACATCCTCAAAATAACTTGAACGGATTGAGAATGGAAATGCGAATCTTCCGAGATATCTTCAACACTCCGGATATGAACTGGGAGAGGTGAATAAATAAGAGAGCTTTGGATAAGAAATTCACATGGGAAAATATGTGAAACAAAAGGAAGAGATATGATCAACACCGAAGCCTGAAATTAATCCACCGGAGAAGAAAACAAGTGAAGAGTGACGACTTGAAGCTCCCTTAGCATCTTCATAAGAAACACCAGGTAAGAACATTGAAAAAAAAGAATGAAGCGACTTCAAAACAATAAAATGGATACTTGATTAAGAAATATGAGTCGTTGAAGAAAAAGGGTGGGAGGGCGGGAAAACAAAGGCAACTTGGGTGGATGGAACGAACACCGTTGGGAAAACTAAGAGGTGATCTTGCGAATGTTGAAATGACCGGATCCACTTGACGAGAAGTACATCGGTTGGAGAAAATTGACATGACCATCTTGATGATCAAGAAAGATTAGTATTCACATCGACATATGAGAACACCGCTTAGAAAGAGGCATGGAATCAACATTTGACTTTGAAGCAACTCGAATACCACAACTCGAAAGAAAACAAAGGATTTGGCTTGTAGAATAAGCCGGAACAAATACATATGATAGAGATTTACCCAATCCCATATCATGCATCTATTGGAAAGATATTCTAGGATCTACTTGAATTCTCACCTATAAACTCCCTAAACTTTCTGGTTATGCAATCTGGTTTTGGGGATACAGGGAGGTACAATATATATCACACAACTAACAAGCCCTACGTTCCAATTGTATCCATCCGTCAACAAATAACCAAGAAACTCCGGAAATCATGTACCTCAACCTTCGAAAAGCATTCGTTATACGAGTTATGGCAATACTCCCGCCCCAGTACTTGGTGGCGTCGAGGTTATCTCACCAACAACTGCATAAGAGATATTTTCAATGTCGGCGAACTCGGGTATTCCAGAACGGCAACGATAAAATTGTGACGACAACACCTCAGAGCTCAACTCCCCGGGACACTGCCACAACCCCTAAATGTCAGGAGGCACCAAGAATAATGTTCTAGTCACAAGAATATCGGAACGATCCCAAGATACCCGCGTGATCCTAATTTTTTTAGTGAAATTTGAGGAGAGGAAAGACAAAACAACTACGTCAGGATGCCTCACCAGAGCAACGAAAGGACCGAGGAGTAAAAATAATCCTACTCTCCGATATATATAATCCTAAGACTCAAAACATTTTTGTTCTAGACTCAACAACGTCAGCGATTCGATAAAGCAGGGGGCTCCTAAGTCCGGGATGGCTCCGATTACCAACTTGTAACGCCCACGATGCGACTATATCTCCAACGTGTCGAGGCACGACATCGAGGCATAACCGCATGGTGGTTTTGTCGCAAGACGGGTAATCTTCACACAATCCCATGTACTGAATAAGAAAGGGGTAAAGAATTGGCTTACAATCACCACTCCACACAAATAACAAGATAAACATACATCATCCAGAGTACAATCAAGGTCCGACTACGAAACCAAAATAAAGGAAGACAACCTCAAATGCTAGATCTCCGATCGTCCCAACTAGGATCCACTACTGATCATCAGGAAACGAAACATAGTGACGACCAAGGTCCTCGTCGAACTCCCACTTGAGTTTGGTAGCATCACCTGCACTGGTATCATCGACACCTGCAACTATTTGGAAGTATCTGTGAGTCACGAGGACTGAACAGTCTCACACCCGCGAGATCAAGACTATTTAAGCTTATGGGTAGGATCAGGTAGTGAGGTGGAGCTGCAGCAAGGGCTAAGCAAATGTGGTGGATAACATACGCAAATGAGAGCGAGATGAGAAGCAACGCAATGGTCGTGAAGCTAGAAGTGATCAAGAAGTTATCCTGAAAATACTTACGCACAACCATAACACAAACCGCGTTCACTTCCCGGACTCCACCGAGAAGAGACCATCACGGCTACACACGCGGTTTATGTATTTTAATTAAGTCAAGTGTCAAGTTCTCTACAACCAGACATTAAAATATTCCCATCTGCCACATAACCGCAAGCACGGCTATTGAAAGTTTATAGCCTACAGGGGTGTCCCAACTTAGCCCATCACAAGCTCTCACGATCAACGAAGAATATTCCTTCTCCCGGAACAATCCGATCAGACTCGGAATCCCGGTTACAAGACGTTTCGACAATGGTAAAACAAGACCAGCAAAGCCGCCCGATGTGCCGACAAATCCCGATAGGAGTCGCACGTATCTCATTCTCAGGGCACACCGGATGGGCCAGACGTCGGGTTGCCATAGACCCTGGTTGCCCGGGGGGCGCCGAACATCACCCAGGCTGGAACAATACTCAGAGGAGCACTGGCCCGGGGGGGTAAATAAAGATGACCCTCGGGCTCCGGAAACTCAAGGGAAAAAGGCTTAGGTTGTTAGGCAAATGTAAAACCAAGGTTGGGCCTTGCTGGAGGAGTTTTATTTAAAGCGAACTTTCAAGGGGTTCCCATAACACGTAACCACGTAAGGAACGCAAAATCAAGGAATATAACACCGATATGACGGAAACTAGGGCGGCAAGAGTGTAACAAAACACCAGGCATAAGGCCGAGCGTTCCACCCTTCACCAAGTATATAGATGCATTAATTAAAATAAGAGATATTGTGATATCCCAACATAAACATGTTCCAACATGGAACAAACTTGAACTTCACCTGCAACTAGCAATGCTATAAGAGGGTCTGGGCAAAAGCGGTAACATAACCAAACACCGGTTTGCTAGGAAGGTGGGTTAGAGGCTTGACATGGCAATATGGGAGGCATGATATAATAAGTGGTAGGTAGTGCGACATAGCGATAGAACTAACAACTAGCAAAGCAAAGATAGAAGTGATATCAAGGGTATGGTCATCTTGCCTTAGATCCCGCAAGGAAGAAGAACGAGTCCATGAAGACGACAAACGTACATAGTCGAACGGATCCTCACAACTCCAGAACGAAACCGAAGCTAACGAGAGAAGCAACCCGGAAAGAAGCAAGCGACATAGTAAACAACCATCACATAAACATGGCATGATGCACAATCAAGTATGATGCATGTCCGGTTTAAATATGCATGGCATGGCAAAGTGCAACAAACAATATTTGTTTGCTCCACTAGTGTAGCAAACAATAATGGCCCCCCTCTAGGCCATATGTTATTTTAAGGATGTTTGGGATGATTCGGATCCATCAGTAATGACAACCTGGGTCTGTTTCAGGTAAGTTTCGGACACACGCGAGGGGTCGATGCATTGTGCAAAGAGGGGTTAGGCGAACGAGGTCAAGTGTGTGGTTGGACTGAGAAGAGAGAGGAGGAATGCAACCCGGCAACCGTCTCTGGAGACCGGAAATGTCCGACGATAGACCGACTATAATGCCAGTATAGTTAACCGTTGGGGCATCAAATGGACTCCGAATGTGATGAAACTTGGCAGGCGACCTACTAACAACATAACAACACCGCACGCCAACTTTCATCCCATTCCGAGAACAGTTTCCTGCCACTTACAAAATAATATTTCAGACGTGTCGCGGGCGCGTGCGAGTGTGGACAGGCTCAGAAGGGACAATGGAAAGAACAGGGAGACCCGGACGGATGCACATGATGGCATGGCAAGATGCAACACGCAAGAAAAGACATGGCAATGACGGCGAATAACTCGAAGACACCTGGCGCATCGGTCTCGGGGCGTTACACACCCGGGCCCAAAGTGACAAGCATTAAGCATGGCAAAGTCATACTAACATCGATCTTAGAACATATTGGATACTAGGGATCAAGCCCTAAAAAAACTAACTCGATTACATGATGAATCTCATCAAACTCCTCACCAACCAGCGAGCCTACGAAGGAATTACTCACTCCCGGTGGGGGGCATCATGGAATTGGCGATGGAGAAGGGTTGGTGATGACGAAGAACGAATATCCCCCTCTCCGGAGCCCCAAACGGACTCTAGATCTGGCCTCCTGATGAAGAATAGGAGGTGATGATGGCTCTGTCTCGTGGATCGCAATAATTCTTTCTCCCTAATTTTCTTCTTGAAAAATAGGATTTTATAGTGTCAGTTTTAGTGTCTGCGGGGCCACCTGGGTGGGGACAACCCATCTAGGCACGCCAGGAGGGGGGCGCCCTGGTGGGTTGTTCCCACCCAGGTGCCCCACTCTGGTGGTTCTTGGCTCCAGAAATTCTTGTTTATTGTATAAAAAATCCTCGCAAAGTTTTGTTCCATTCTGAGAACTTTTATTTCTGCACAAAAACAACACCATGGTAGTTTTGCAAAAATAACGCCAGTCTGGGGGTTAGTTTCATTCAAATCATGCAAATTAGAGTCCAAAACAAGAGAAAAAGCATTAGGAAAAGTAGATACGTTGGAGACGTATCAACTCCCCAAGTTTAAACCTTTGCTTGTCCTCAAGCAATTTAGTTGATAAACTGAAAGTGAGAAAGAAAAGCTTTTACGATCTCTTTTGCTCTTGTTTGCATAAATAGCTTAAACGGCACCCAGGTTTTCAGCCAACATTATAACGAACCATGCCGACAATAAATCTTAAAGATTATATTAACTCATATCAATGACATAATCAGCCAGAGAGTAATAATAAGATATCTCAAACAGCAACACGTTGTCAAAACAACCATGATATAATATGACAATAGTGGTATCTCGCTAGCCCTTTTTAATACCACAAAACATAAATGCAGAGCACGTCCAAAGTCCAAGCAGCGACTAAACATTGCAATTCATGGTAGAAAAGATCCAGTCATGATGCACCCAACATAAGCTACACACAATGCATAAGTCATGACAGCAGTGCTCTCAGGTTCTGGCTCTTGTTTTAGAAGGTGATGACACAACATAAAAGTAAATAGATAGTCCCTTCGTAGAGGGAAGCAGTGATTTGCAGAGGTACCAGAGCTCATGTTTTTATGCACCCTTCTCATTTACTTCACGACTATCAGTTATCAACATCTTCCATGCTAAGCACGCTAGTGGCGGTTCCCAAGCGATAAAAGTAAAGGTTTTGACTCCATTGGGAGTTTTTGTTTGATTATTTGTAAGCTTTTCTGTTTGCAGTTTGGGACTGGGCATCCCTATTACCGCCCTTTTCTCGTGCAATGTCGAGTGAATAAACACTCGACCTGAGAATAACCCGCTTAGCATGGAAGATACCGACCACCTCCTGTTGTTCCATGAACGATCTAGGCACACAAAAGGATATTTTTTAGAAGTTTTTAGAGGTGGCACATGCAAATTTACTTAGGACGGCAGGATAATATCGCATATAGGTAGGTATGGTGGACTTATCTGGAATAACTTTTGGGTTCAAGGTTTTCAACGTACAAGCAGAATTCCCACTTAGTACAGGTGAAGGCTAGCAATTAGATTGAGAAGCGGCCAGCTAGAGAGCAACAAAGATTATGAACATGCATTATGCATCAGTAACATTGGACACTATCATGAGTAGGATATGAACACCATGAACATAAATATCATAGAGGCTATGTTGGTTTCGATTCAACTACATGCATGAATATGTGCCAAGTCAAGCCACTCGAACATTCAGAGGAGGATACCATATCATCATACTACATCACAATCATTTTAACACAATGTTGATATCCAAGATTAATCATTATCCACTCCTAGCTACTTATGCATGGCATGAGAAACTATAATATCTAATTGTCATTGCAAACATGTTCAATCATGATGGGCTGAATCATGGGTACTAGGTTAAACATATTTACACAAACAGAACAAGTCGAGTTCATACCCGTTTATCTTTGCCACGAACAGTTCATCAAATATCGTCATTATTGCCTTTCACTTGCATGACCGAATGATGTGAAAATAATAATAGTGCAAGAGTGTCGTGGACTAAGCTGGAATCTGCAAACATTTTATTCAACAGGAGAAGACAAGGTAAAATGGGCTCTTTATTAGATCAACAGTAATGCATATAAGAGCCAATCAACATTTTCATTGTGGTCTTCTCCTAGGTATGACTCGAATAAAAAGGAAAAGAAATTTAGAGAAACACACTGAAATATTTTTGGAGTTTTTTGTTTTCTTGAACAAGCAATTAAAAAGGAAAAGCAAACACGAGAAAAACTATTTACATGGGAAAGCTCCCAAAAAGCAAAGAAGAACAAGGAAATCTTTTTGGGTTTTCTTTTTAATACTACAACTAAGCATGCATAGAAAGTAAACTAACTACATCTATTTTTTTGTTTTTCGAAGGTTTTCAAACACACAAGAAGAAAGCAAGAAAATAAAATTAAGCATGGATGATACAATGAAAAAGTGTGGAAACCGACAGCTGGAATGAAATGGACATGAATATAAAGTCGGTGGAAACACGTACTCCCCCAAGCTTAGGCTTTTGACCTAACTTGGTAATCAATGGGAAGCTTGGCTAGTAGTTGGGGTACTGAGGAGCAGCCATCCACTGGTCCCACTGCTGAGGCTCTTCCTCCTCCTCTGTAGCCTGATGGTTCCGGTAGGCGATGATGTTCTCAGGCATAATCATATATCCGCCCCTTGCAACATGATCAAACAAAGTAGGAGCATGCAATGGAATAACATCATGAGTGATAATGCTGAAAACCAGATTATATGGAATAGGGATGTTAGGAGATTCGATATAAGTAAAATGGCGGTGATCCGTTGCCGCGCGGTCTAGGTAAACCTTGGTCAGAGGGTAATCATGAAGGCATATATCAATCTCGAAGTGAGCCTCCAAAAGAGTAGCGAAAATCCCACCATGTATTTTACCCTTGGACCTATTAATGTGGAGGCGACGTTCCATAATAGCTCCCAAGCTAAAAGTGTTGTCGCCCTCTAGTGCATGACGTAAAACAACAAAGTCTGGTGCGCTGAGTGCACCCACCTTTTCCCTAGCAAGCAACACTTAGCGATAAATAAAGTAAAATAATGCATGCACTAGTAGAAAACGGACCATTAGTACCGGTTTGTAAGGGCCTTTAGTGCCGGTTATGGAACCGGCACTAACGTTTCGGCACTAAAGGCCCCCCTCTTTAGTACCGGTTCGGCACGAACCGGCGCTAAAGTGCCACCACGTGGCGTGAGCTCGCGCCCTGGTACGGGGGACCTTTAGTACCGGTTGGTGTTACCAACCGGTACTAAGGGTTTTTTTTTTGAATTTTTTTTAAAAAATTTTGGAAAAAAAATTTGTTTTTTTTATTTTTAATTTTTCTGAATTATTTGATGATTTAGTCTCTAATCACCTCTCTTAACTGCTCAAGTGTGGATCACTCATTCCAAATCATCTAACTTCCCGACCGGTCACCCATCCCTCTCACTACTCCAGCCCGAGCATGCTTAACTTTCAGGTTCTATTCTCATTCGTTTCCGAGTCTGCACTTGTTGTTTTCCTGACAATAGTAAGATGTCAATCCTATTAACCTTCAGGAATTTTGCTTGAGCATGAAGTGACACATTTCACTGTTTGAGTTTGAAACTATTGTTTTAAAAACAATAATTATTTAGTAACACTAATATTTCTTGAATAATTAGTTTGACCATTGTTTGACCACAGTTTGACCAGATTTGACCAAAATTGAAATAACTAAAATAATTATTTAGTAACACTAATATTCTAGAATAATTAGTTTGACCATTGTTTGACCACAGTTTGCCCATTGTTTGAATATTTTTCAATTTTTTCCACTCTAGATCTTAAAAGCCCCGTAACTTTTTTCTATTAGGTTTTTGAGGATTTTGCAAATGTTTAACGGGGTTCCCGCAGTTAAATTCGGATGTAACTTTTCGAGTAGATGATTTTTCATATAAAAAACTTTTTCATCCGAGTTAGTATGCAAAAGTTATGCCCATTTTTACAAATTTCAGAGAGATTTTGCAAATAAAGTCAAAATTCACATTTGCAAATTTTCCCAACAACTAGACCACATATCACATGAGAAACTTATTTTCTTTTATTTTTTTTGACATTTCCATTATTTTCTTTTATTTTTTTTAAAACTGAAAAGGCGATCCACGGGGGGGAGGGGGGTAGAGTTTGAAAATGGGACCTTTAGTACTGGTTCGTGGCACGAACCGGTACTATAGGTTAGACCCCTTTAGTACCGGTTCGTGGCATGAACCGGTAGTAAAGGTTAGACCTTTAGTACCGGTTCGTGCCACGAACCGGTACTAAAGGTGATCGTGGGGCCCCGGCCTGACGCCAGCCTGCCACCACCCCTTTAGTGCCGGTTCATGCCACGAACCGGTACTAAAGGTTCAACATGAACCGGCATTAATGCAAATCCGTTCGAACCGGCACTAATGGTACCATTAGTACCGGCTCAAATACAAACCGGCACTAATGTGCTTCACGTTTGACCCTTTTTCTACTAGTGATGGCAGGAAAGTGTATGCTAGTGGCAGTGATGGACGACACCCTCTCTCATCTCCCATTGTCAAAGTACGATAAAAGGCCTCAAACTCTGCCGGCCTAGGCTCAACTAAAATCCCATCAGAAGGGATCATGCATATGGTACAAAATTCAGTAAGTGGTATTTGATGGGTTTCAGCATATAAATCAAACCATACTTCAGGAGGATTATTCCTAGGAAGGAAAGTAAAACTTTGAACAAAAATGTTTGTGAGGAGATGATACTGTTTGCAATCAGCTGCGATGAAGTCGGTGAGGCCGACATTAGCAGCATATTGTGTGAACTCCTAAAGGATTCCGGCCTCTTCCATGAATGGGGTGTGCGGCCATTCGCACAACCGTACTTCCGCCAACCTCCGAGGATGGAGATCACTGTCAGATGACTCCCCAATAACACCCTTGGAGTTCTTCTTGGAGCCAAACTTCCTAAAGATATTCATGTTTTTCCTATGAACAAAAATTCTGAAATTTTTAGTCCACAAAATTTTCTCAACAAAACTTCACAAAAATGATACCAACTACTCATAGGGATACATAGAGGCCATAGCAAGCATTCAAACTACTTAGAACTCTAAGAATTCAACATGCAAGCTCATCTACAGCAGCACCAAGAGTAGATAATTATTCAAAATATAAACCACTAAAAAACTAATTGGACAAATGGTAGAGTCACATACCAAGCAACAATCCACCGAAACAGTTTCAGAAATGGAGCTTCGAGCAAAGAGATCGAAATCCGTGGGTTTGAGAGCAAGAACACAGGAGAGAGAGCAATGGAGAATTTTTTTCTGAAGGTAAGTGATGATGTGGTGTAAAGAGATAAGTGAGGGGGCCCACGTGGGGACCACAACCCACCAGGGCACGCCTCGGGGTCCTGGTGCGGCCAGGTGGGTTGTGCCCACCTGGTGCACCTCCCTCTAATATTATTTGCACCGGAAATTTAGAAATATTCAAAAAAAAAGCGTATTAAATTTTCAGAGGATTCTGAGAACTTTTATTTTTGGTCATTTTTTATTGCACGGGAAATTCAGAAAACAGACAAAACATGGCATTTTATTTTATCTAACTAATCAAAACAGAAAACAAAAAATAGGGCCAGAAGGTAGTGCTTACTAAATTCATCAAATTCATACCTCTCAAAAATGATCCATTAATAAGTTTGATCAAGCCTTATTAACAACCACTTTCGATTAGCATGAAATCAAAGAACTTTCGTAAATCAGTAAGTTACCTCAATGGGATATGAATGTCCCCAACTATAAGTGTTTCATATTTCTTTTTAACAATAGATACAGGTATTTGAAAACTTCCAATAGTGATTGTCGGAGATTTTTTAATAACATTAATACCATTCACTTGGAATTGTTTCTTCCAAAAGTGCACCGTATGCTCATTACCATTGATATGAAAAGTGACCTTGCTTTTATTGCAATCAATAACAGCCCCTGTAGTATTCAAGAAGGGTCCATCAAGAATAATCGACATGTTGTCCTCCTCGGGCATCTCAAGTATAATAAAGTAAGTCAAAATAGTAACAATAGCAACAACAACGGGGACATCCTCACAAATATCGATAGGTATGGTAGTTGATTTGTCAGTCATTTGCAAAGATATTTCAGTAGGTGTGAGTTTATTCAAATCAAGTCTTTTATATAAAGAGAAAGGCATAACACTAACACCAACTCGTAAATCACATAAAGCAGTTTTCACATAATTCTTTGTGATGGAACAAGGTATAGTTGGTATTCTCGGATCTCCAAGTTTTTTAGGTACTCCATCCTTAAAAGTATAATTAGCAAGCATAGTGGAGATTTCAGCTTCTGGTAATTTTCTCTTATTAGTGATGATGTCTTTTATATACTTTGCATAAGGAGGCATTTTCAAGATATCAGTCAAACGAGTATGCAAAAAGACTGGCCTCAGCATTTCATCAAAGCGTTCAAATTCTCCATCATCATTTTTTAGTTGACTTAGGTGGAAAAGGCATTGATTTTTGAACCCACGGTTCTCTTTCTTTACCGTGTTTTCTAGCCATAAAGTCTCTGTTATCAAACCTTTTATTCTTAGGTTGTGGGTTATCAGGATCAACAGGTGGTTCTATCTCAACATCATTGTCTGGTTCTTTCTTATTATTAGGTTGAGAGTCTTCATGAACATCAGCATTATCTTTTTCATTATCACTAGGTGAATGTTCATTTCCAGACAGAGTTTCAGCAACAGAGATAGAAGTTTCATTATCATTATGAGGAGGTTTTTCTATTTCAGGTTGACTAGAAGCATGCAAAGCCCTATCACTTTTCTTTTTTCTTTTTAGAGGAAGTGGTGTAGTTCCTTTGTGAATCTTGTTCAATTCTTTTTGGGTGTCCTTCGGGATAAAGTGGTTCCTAAGTCAGTTTACCTCTTCTTGTTGCAACTCTAACAGCAAAGTTGTGTATATTATTATTCATTTCATCAAGAAATTCTCTTTGAGATTTAGTAACTTGTTCTAACTGGGTTTGTACAATAGAAGCATGCTTTCCAACACCTCTAACATCATTTGATATTACAAATAACAAGTCACTCAAGCGAGCAATCGTATCAGAATTGTATTTCAATCGTTTCATAACATTTGCGTCGAAGTGATCTTGTTTTCTAATATAGTTTTCGAACTCATAAAGGCATTGGCTAGGGTGCATATTGTGAGGATTGTCATTATCATTGAATTTCATACGAGAATTTACCTCTACGACCTTAGGAAATGGTGGTGTATTAATCCCATGTATTTCTCGAAGAGGAGGTAAATTTTTAACATCCTCAGCTTTAATACCTTTTTCCTTCATAGATTTCTTTGCCTCTTGCATATCTTCAGGACTGAGATATAATATACCCCTCTTCCTCGAAGTAGGTTTAGCTGGTGGTTCATGAAGAGTCCAATCATCATACTTTTTCAATATATTATTCAATAATTCTTCAGCTTGCTCAACAGTTCATTCCCTGAAAACACAACCAGTACAACTATCTGGGAAATCCATATAAGCATCGGTTAGTCCATTGTAGAAGATATCAAGTATTTCATTTTTCTTAAGAGGATGATCTGGAAAAGCATTAAGTAACTGGCAACGCTTCCCCCAAGCTTGTGGGATACTCTCTTCTTTAATTTGCACAAATTCAAATATTTCCTGCAAGGCAGCTTGTTTCTTATGAGCAGGAAAATATTTTTCCGAGAAGTAATAATTCATATCCTGAGGACTACGCACACAACCAGGAGCAAGAGTATTGTATCAAGCTTTAGCATCACCCTTTAATGAGAAAGGAAATCATTTGAGAATAAAGTAATAGCGAGTTTTCTCGTCATGAGTAAAAAGGGTGGCTATGTCATTCAACTTAGTAAGATGTGACACAACAGTTTCAGTTTCATAACCATGGAAAGGATCAGATTCAACTAACTAATTAACTTTGGGTCAACATAGAATTCCTAATCCTTATCATCAATAAAAATCAGTGAAGTAGCAAACTTAGGATCATATTTCATTCTAGCATTCAGAGATTTTTCTTTATACTTGCATAATAATTTCTCTAGATCATCTCTATCCTTACAAGCAAGAATATCTCTAGTTGTCTCCTCATTCCTAACATAACCTTCCGGTACCTTAGTCAATTCATATCCAGGAAGGCTAGTTCTACTAGGTGTTTCAAGAGATTCAGTTTCAAGCTCATCATCAGATTCAACAACATCATGTTGTATTACTCTAGCTATTTGTTTATCAAGAAATTCACCAAGGTACTAGCATCATCAATAACTTATGACATATCAGAATTGATAGCATGTGGTGGTGTTGCAAGTTTCACTTATAACAGAAGGTGAATCTAAAGCAGAACTGGATGGCAGTTCCTTACCTCCCATCGTCTTTGAGGGAAAAATCTTAGTCTTAGCATCCTTCCGATTCTTCATAGTGATAAATTGATAATAATCCCAAGTGACTCAACAAATATAGCTATGCTCCCTGGCAACGGCGCCAGAAAAAGGTCTTGATAACCCACAAGTATAGGGGATCACAACGGTTTTCGAGGGTAGAGTATTCAACCCAAATTTATAGATTCAACACAAGGGGAGCCAAGGAATATTTAAAGGTATTAGCGGCTGAGTTGTCAATTCAACCACACCTAGAGATTAATTATCTGCAGCAACGTGATCAGTAGCAAAGTAATATGATAGTTTTGATAATAGTAGCAGTAGAAATGGTAATGGTAACAGTGATAGCAGTAGTTTTGTAACAAGTGTAAAAGTAACAGCAACACTAGTAACTTAGCAAGAACAATATAGGAAAAATTCATAGGCATTGGATCGGTGACTTGTTGGATGATATTCATCATGAGACAGTTATAACCTAGGGTGATATGGCACTAGCTCCAGTTCGTCAATATAATGTAGGCATGTATTCCATAAATAGTCATACGTGCATCTCTACTACTATTAAACAAGCAAACATATTCTTCACTATGCCCACCCGGTTAAACGTACACAGGTCGAACAAGACAAATTACCACCCCAGGATCAGGCATCTAACCGTCCACATAAAAGTCAGACCTCCCCTGTGTATGTTTAGCGATTTACATTAGCGGACGAAACTCTGCCATCGACGATCGAACAGTTCCACCCCCCCCCCCCCCCCCCAGCAAAAAAACAGACAGTTCCACCCATTGCGTTCGCGTCCAATCAACTACAGAAAATTTGCCATAATTAACGGGAATTAACACGTCTGCCTCACAATAAATTGCTAAACTTACGGGAATCAGCTCGATCTACCTGCCTTTGCCAACCAAGACGTACGTCGTAGCCGCCCAGCCTCTCCTGTGCCATCGCTGCCATGTGTAGCGAACGACGCCCGTGATGACGCGCTTCTGGCCAATGCAGGTGCAGACTATCCTCTTGCACGCAATACGTGGCCAGTTCCATCCCAGTTAATCTCGATGTCTTCTTTGATGTCGCCGTTTAGACGCACACTACAGTCAGACATCGGTGCCGCCAAGCCACTGTTGTGCCCTCGCCGCCCAGCCACTGTTGGCCATCGCCGCCTTCCAAAGTCGACGACATCAGCGCCGACGAACTCCTCAGGCAACGCACCTGCCTGCACCAAAGGAACATGGTATGATTTTACAGGATATTCAATTGAGTTAATGTGATGGGGCCGATCAATTCCTGATTTTAAAGGAAATTCTATTTAACATATATGTGCATACTTCATTGCTTCCCCAATCCCTGTCAAATTTGCATCTTTATAACAATGCTCTTCACTCTCAAATTTGCATATTTACAATAGTGTGATGATGAATGCATCAATTTTGTACAAACCATAATAGATCTACTTCATATGACTTCAACATGAATTTTAACATTGCATCAAACTGGAGCCGTCCATCATATTGTTTTAACAGTATAGTGCTCGAATCGGTATGACTGAATGAATAAAACCCAGTAAGTATGATCTATTTGTAACTTGGTCCAATATAGTGGAGAAGAAAACCTAGTCCAAGAATATGCATTTTCCTGTACACAAATATGGTCATCTTCTATTATCAAATTTGCATATCAGATGGCTGTAGGATAAGTATTGCATGATAAACAACAATATGAAACAAAACATATAGGCTCGGAAACAGTTTGGATTTTACAAGAGAAGATCTACTAAAGTAAATTTAGGTAGAATCAACAGCAGAGCTAGGATTTGGGAACGGGGTAGTCCTCCTCCAAAATTATGTTGTTTCTATTAAAGAGACGCTCTGATGTATCACCTTTGTCTAACTGATGCATTCAACAAATAACTGGTAAATTCAGAAATTATGTAGTAAGTACTTGATCATTTTGGCCAAACCAAATCCAAGACTATCATGAAGTAAACCTGTCAATTACTTGTTTTGTACAACGCTCAAAAGCTTCGGGTTGATGTATATGGCAGGCAGGTATGCCTCCCCATTCCCATCTTTGTGTTCAAAGTCCCAAAAATTTAGGATCGAACAAATTCCCTAACTCTTAGATGGTCTTCAATATCCATTTCTTGTAAGCCTGCAAACACACTTCTGATATAACCGGGGGTCTGGGACAACCAAGAAATATATCTAAAAGGTTGTGCTACATCATGAATATCACTTGTGTAGCTGCCGTAAGTAGTACTGAAGATGCCAGAGATGTTTATGGACTTCTAATAAAGCAAGTTATTCCAAGAAAAGGAACTCTTGAGGTGATAAGCTCTTTTAGCCAACCACCGTCCTCTATATGACAGCCATAGCATCATCATTATCCTACATTATCAATTATTCACTCTTCAACCTGTATTATCCTAGAGTCATACATACTTATCCTACTATGCTTCTCTTGATCCTCTTTTATTTGCTATAAAGCTCGCATTTGGGAACTTCTAAAAACATGCTTTCACTTTTCAAAAAAGAAGTAACTTTCTTTGGCGGGATGAAGCCAAATCAACCTCATCCGTCTTCGTCCCTAGCGCCCCCAGCCACCCAGATTTTAAATCTACCTATCAATCAACTTTATCGCAGCACGGTTGTCTCAATAATATTAACTAACTAAAATCCCCACTCATAACAGTTGCTGCAACCAAGTTAAGAATGTCTAGTCGAACAACTTCCAATTTTTCTCCCTGATTCTAAAATGACTCTCATGCTTAAACTAGACTACTGAGCTACCTGTGTATATTCAGGAATGGATAGAAATTAGGAATTAGCAGAAGTGGGTAATGGGGAGTATCTCAAATCAGAAATAAGCATATATGAAAGCCGAAGTGGGGAGTAGATCGTCTACCGGCACCGGCTTGCACTTGCAGGGGACCAGTCACCGCGGCACTGCTGCCGCACATGGGCATTGCAGGGCGCAGCGCAGTCCCACGCACAGGGTGGTGGGAGCCGCCGAGGAGCGAGATGGAAAGGAAGGCACCAGCCGCGGAGGTTGCGACACATGATTACCACAGCCCCCGATCTGGTGGAGACAAGTCCCGCGCCTCCGCGTCGGCCTTCGTCCGGTGCCCAGCGACCATACCGAGCTCGAGCGGATCCTCGGGCACTCTGGCAACCGATTCAACGAGAAGGGGCTGAGAAGAGTGGGAAGAGTGCGAGACCTTGCGCCGGCGGTGGGGACGAACCGGAGGGGCGGCTTGAGGATAGAGAGAGAGAGAGAGTTCTGGGCTTGTGGCCACCATGGAATAGGGAGCAGTGGGGAGACAGTGAAGGGATAAGGGAAGGTAGGTGATGAGGCAAGAACTGAGAGGGGGCGTCCGGTGTGTCCTTTTCTTTTACCTTCTCTTTTTAATTGGTTTTTTAGCCTTTTTGTCAAGTCAGATATAGCATCCGGTGTTGTCCAATTTAGTTTTTTTATCAATAGATGAATTGAATGATATTTCTGCTTCCATACATTTATTTTAACGGTAAAAATGATGTCTGATGTGCACGAGGTATATATATTTACACAATAGCTACATGTCAGTCGCCTGACTTTCGAATTCGGGTCAGTCGATTTTGTTTGAAGGGAGAAACAGGCGAAGAGGAGGAAGAAGTTCACCAGAGGGGAGGAAGAAGCTTGCTAGCAAGCTACCTCATCATCTATCTTAAGGTAGGGGTGGGTGAGACAGCACGACAGTGGTGGGGGCGGCAGCACAGCAATGGTGAAGATTCCCGGAGAAAAAACAGGCGAGGCCTGGGGCTAGAGGGATGGCCGAGGGCGGCGGCGGCACGGCGGTGGGAGGACGTTCCAGGGAGGGCCGAACGATGGTGGTTGGCTGTCCGGCCGGTGGTCCGTGGGACGGCTGGGAGAAGAAACTATAGGAGGTAGAAGAAAGTCCTGAGGCTGAACAAGGGATCGTGTTGTTCATTTTGCATCGGATGGCCGGGAAGAATCGACTGCCCAGTTTAAATTTCTAGTCGATTTACACTTGGCCACTCCCATATTTTTATGTGTGTGTGCCCTTATTACATATAAATGAGTACAATTTATGTGTTAATGGAGACGTGCGTTGCACGTGCACACTTACTAGTATGGAAAGAACTTGCTTGACATCTTTTGTCCTACCCTCCCATTCCAGTGGGGTCCCATTGGAAACTAAGGGATATTAAGGCCTCCTTTTAATAGAGAACCGGAACAAAGAATTAACACACGGTGAATACATGAACTCCTCAAACTACGGTCATCACCGGGAGTGGTCCCGACTATTGTCACTCTGGGGTTGCCGGATCATAACACGTAGTACGTGACTATAACTTGCAAGATCGGATCTAGAACATGGATATAATGGTGATAACATAAACGGTTCAGATTTGAAATCATGGCACCTGGGCCCAAAGTGACAAGCATTAAGCATGGCAAAGTCAAAGCAACATCAATCTAAGAACATAATGGATACTAGGGATCAAGCCCTGACAAAACAAACTCGATTACATCATGAATCTCATCCAACTCCTCATTGACCAGTGAGCCTACGAAGGAATTACTCACTCCCCGTGGGGAGCATCATGGAATTTGTGATGTAGAAGGGTTGGTGATGACAAAGAACGAAGATCCCCCTCTCCGGAGCCCCAAACGGACTCCAGATCTAGCCTCTTGATGAAGAATAGGAGGTGACAGCGGCTCTGTCTTGTGGATCACGATAATTCTTTCCTCCTAATTTTTTTCCTGGAAAAATAGGATTTTGTAGCGTCGGTTTTAGGGTCTGTGGGGCCACCAGGTGGGGATAACCCACCTGGGCATGCCAGGAGGGGGGGCGCCCTTGTGGGTTGTGCCCACCCAGGTGCCCCCTCTGGTAGTTCTTGGCTCCAGAAATTCTTGTTTATTGTATAAAAAATCCTCCCAAAGTTTCGTTCCATTCCGAGAACTTTTACTTCTGCACAAAAACAACTCCATGGTAGTTCTGCTGAAAACTGCGTCAGTCCAGGGTTAGTTTCATTCAAATCATGCAAATTAGAGTCCAAAACAAGAGGAAAAGCGTTAGGAAAAGTAGATACGTTGGAGACGTATTGATGTAGTATAGAACCCTAATCGCCCAATCTTTCACGAAAGGAGTGGATCCCATGATGAACACGAAGAACACGAGGGAGAACACGAGGGGAAACATGAGAGGAAACACGAGAAAATCACTCAATCAACAAGAAATAGTCACACATATGCTAGATCCTCGAGTACATAAGAGATCACATGATCCAAATCCAACAAGGGACGATACAATGGGTAGCCGGTTCTTCTCCGTGAGGAGGTCTTGAATCCACAAGGGGATCTTCCTGTAAAGGGGTCTTGAATCCAAGGCGGATCTTCTCTGAAGAGGGGCCGCGGTCTCTCTCAAGGAGTAGATACGATATGGATGAGTGAAGCTCTATCTCACAAATGAGCTAACACAATGCTAACCCTAAAATGTAGGTGGAAGGGGAGTATATATAGTCTAAGGGGAGAAGGGGTACATGGGCCTCCGCCTAGATGCACTGCACGCAGGCAGGGAAGGCCGGATGTCCAGGCGATGGGCCGGATGTCCGGGGCTTCACGGGGAGCCAGATGTCCGGGCTGGCATGCTGGATGTCCGGGCTAGAGGAGCTAACTTTGTTGCTCTCTGTTTGGATGGTCCCGGATTTCTGGGGGCGAGGCTGGATGTCCGGGACTTGGCGAGGCGCCGGATGTCCGGGGTTGACGCCAGATGTCTAGGGTTGACGCCGGATGTCCAGGGCCTGTAGCACTTGGCGGCTAGGAGGCTGTTGCTATAGGGGTCGTCTCCAGTGGCCGAATGTCCGGGCCTGGGGCCGGATGTCCGAGTCCTCAAGCTATCTCCGTCTTCTTCCGTCATCGCTTCCGCGCACGCTTGGCCTTGGTCCTGGGGTTCTCCATGGTCTCCTCGGGTGTACCTGAGTATGCACAAGGTCCGCGCTTGAAGTAGCATCCATGTCTTAGATGCGGAAAGGGAAGATTCAGAAAAGAGCGGGTTCACCATAGGTCCAAAGGCGTATTCTTGAATGTACATGGGGATGATCGTAGGATGCTCCGCATCACGTATCATAACCCAAACCAGGCCCATCCTGGCATTCTCAAGACGGGGTCGGCAAGAGTTCACCGAAGGAGTCTCAGAGAGTATGAGCTTGGGTTCACAAACCCCATAAATAGGCACCACTGGCTTGGGACCTGAAAGAAGCGGGCACTCGGCTGCATTCTTCGTCTTAAGGCATATATCATAGAGCTCCGTAGAGCACCCCACTACAAAATGACACGGCTTTCCTCATCTGTAACAGTACAACTTTTCTCTCCGGGCCTTTGCTTGCATTGCCGGCATCAGATTGCTCGTTCATTTTTTCACTAGCCGGAATGTTCGCCTCCATCAGTGCTGTGACCTCTTCCAACTGCGCGATCACCAGAGCCTGCACCGCTGCTAGCACAGCCCTGGGGAGAACCGTCAATGCATGAACCCCATCTGCTGTAGTTACGCTAGGAGTCACAGCCTCCGGCGGCACCGTGGCTCTCAGCACCACCGCCGATGCATCAACAGTGGGAGGATCATGATGTGGGGGACGGTATCGCCTCGGTGAAGGGTCACGCAGCGTTTTGCGACCACCAAACCTATCGGACCGGCCACCACCGCCAAGTCCTCCATGATGGGCTCGCATCCTGCCACGGTGAGGAATGTATTTCTATGACCTTGCCGGTCCTTCGACGAAGCTGCCCTACGGGCCATGAAACCTGCGACCGCTGCGATTGCTACCGGTGTAGCCACGCCCACCACCCGAAGAACACCCCCAGTAGTGGTTATCTCCATAAGCTCCATATCCATTGTTACCCCACTAGTGTCCATACTTGGCGTTCCAATTCGACCAACCGGCGACGCGGCCGTAGCTGCCTTTGCCAGAAGTCCTGCCATGCCCGAAATTGGCATTTGGGGTTTGTGGCGGTGGCGAAGGTTCATTACTGTGCTTAGCTCCCGCCTGTGGCCGCGATGCCGTAGCTCCGGGCATCGTCTTTTGCTGCGATGGAGGTAGGCCATTCGCGCGCCGAGGAGCCATCAGCGTTGCATCGTATGATCGATGATCTCCCACCATCATTGACGTCCAGAGTCTCGACGCCTTTCCTTTCCCAGCCGATCAAAAACCAGGGCTCGCACGAAGCGGTCTAACCCTAGCAGTCGCCATGCTGGGTCTGGCCGTACACCCCCCTTCATGATCTGTGGGCGTGGTGCAGATCAAGCCCGCTACCTAATCCGAAGCGGACTCGGTGCCGTTAGGAATCGCCCCCTGAGACGCATTCTCAGAGTTCGATTTGATCTGGGTCGCATGCCTAAGGCCCAAACCCCGCTTCTCTACACTTATGCAGGAATGCATAGCAAAGTCGGTTGCAAAAAGCCCAGCAGTGGCGGGCAAGCCTCTCAGGGGTGCCCACTGATACGTCCATTTTTCATCATGCTTTTATATTGATATTTATTGTATTATGGGCTGTTAATACATATTATGGTACAATACTTATGCCTTTTCTCCCTTATTTCACCAGGTTTACATGAAGAGGGAGAATGGTAGCAGCTGGAATTCTGGACCGGAAAGGAGCAAATCTGAGAGACCTATTCTGCATAGCTCCAAAAGTCTTGAAAATTATGGAGAATTATTTTGAAATATATAAAAAATATTGGGCGAAGAAATACCAGAGGGGGACCCACCAGGTGGCCACAAGCTTGGGGGGGCGCGCCCCTAGGGCTTGTAGGCCCCCTGGCAGGTCTCCGGTGCCCATCTTCTGCTATATGGTGTCTTTTGACCTGGAAAAAATCATAAGGAAGCTTTCGGGATGAAGCGCCGCCATCTCGAGGCGGAACCTGTGCGGAAGCAATCTAGTGCTCCAGCAGAGCTGTTCTGCCGGGGAAACTTCCCTCCCGGAGGGGGGAATCAAAGCCATTGTCATCACCAACGATCCTCTTCTCAAGAGAGGGTCAATCTCCATCAACATCTTCACCAGCACCATCTCCTCTCAAACAATAGTTCATCTCTTGTATCTGATCTTTGTCTCAAAACTTCAAATTGGTACCTGTGGGTTGCTAGTAGTGTTGATTACTCCTTCTAGTTGATGCTAGTTGGTTTATTCGGTGGAAGATCATATGTTCAGATCCTTAATGATATTCATTACCCCTCTGATTATGAACATGAATATGCTTTGTGAGTACTTCTTTTGTTCCTGAGGACATGTGAGAAGTCTTGTTATAAGTAATCATGTGAATTTGGTATTCGTTCGATATTTTGATGAGATGTATGTTGTCTATCCCCTAGTGGTGTTATGTGAACGTCGACTACATGACACTTCACCATGATTTGGGCCTAGGGGAAGGCATTGGTAAGTAATAAGTAGATGATTGGTTAATAGAGTGGTAGAAGCTTAAACCATAGTTTATGTGTTTCTTGGTAAGGGGCTGATTTGGATCCATATGTTTCATGCTATGGTTAGATTTATCTTAATTCTTCTTTCGTAGTTGCGGATGCTTACGGGAGAGGTTAATCATAAGTGGGAGGCTTCTCCAAGTAAGGAAAGCACCCAAGTACCAATCCACCCACATATCAAATTATCAAAGTAACGAACGTGAATCATATGAGCATGATGAAAACTAACTTGACAGTAATTCCCATGTGTCCTCGGGAGCACTTTGCTTTATATAAGAGTTCATCCAGGATTGTCCTTTGCTACAAAAAGGATTGGGCCACCTTGGTGCACCTTTTTTACACTTACTACTTGTTACCCGTTGCGAATTATCTTATCACAAAACTATCTATTACCGATAATTTGAGTGCTTGCAGAAAATACCTTACTGAAAACCGCTTGTCATTTCCTTCTGCTCCTCGTCTGGTTCGACACTGTTACTTATCAAAAGGACTATGATAGATCCCGTATACTTGTGGGTCATCAAGACTCTTTTCTGGCTCCGTTGCGGGGAGTGAAGCGTCTTTGGTGAGTGGAATTTGGTAAGTAAAAATTTATATTACGTGCTGAAATTTACTGTCACTTGTCACTATGGAAAATAATCCTTTGAGGGGCTTGTTCGGGTTATCTTCACCCTAACTGGAAGAGCAAAGAGTTTCCCCTCAACGTACTGAACCTATTGAAAATATTTATTATCAAATTATTTCGGGTATGATAGAGAAACTGCTAGCTAATACCTATGTAGCAGATGGAACCTTACATCATGATATGCATCTAATCTATGTGGATGAAGTTTGTTGATTATTTAAGCTTGCAAGTTTTCTCGAGGATGAAGTCAAGAAGAAGGTCTTCGCTTTATCTTCGAAGGAGAAGGCATTGACATGGTATAGGCTAAGCGATGACATTGGAACTTGGAACTGCAACTGATTGAAGATGGAATTTCATTAGAAGTTTAATCCTATGCATCTAGTTCATCATGATTGTAATTATATATAGGAGAAAGTATCACTCAAGCTTGCGGGGGGCTTAAATACTTGTTATATTCATGCCCCAATCATGAGCTCTGAAGAAAAATAATTATTCAGAACTTTTATGCTCGACTTTCTCGTAATAATCAATCCCTACTCGACTGTTGAATTCAAATGGGATTTTTTTGAAAAGAATTAAATGCAACTCTGAAGATTGGGAGCTTGACGAAGGTAAGGAGTCAGGCATAAACCTTAAGTTTGAAAGTGTTAAATCTTTTATGGATACCAATGCTTTTCGTGAATTTAGCACTAAATATGGACTTGACTCTGAGATAGTAACTTCTTTCTATGAATCATTTGCTACTCATGTTAATCTCCCTAAAGAGAAGTGATTTAAATATCATCCTCCTTTTGAAGTGAAAATAGTAGAACCTATTAAAGTTGAGAGGAAACTATTACTTATAATGTTGATCCTATTGTTCCTATTGCTTATATTGAGAAACCACCTTTTCCTGTTAGAGTAAAGGAACATGCTAAAGTTTCAGCTGTGCTTCGTAAGAGTTATAATAGAACACCTACACCCCCTGAATAAATTAAAGTTGAACCTAGTATTGTTATTGTTAAAGATCTCTTGGTTGATAATATTGATGGGCATGTTATTTATTTCTATGATGAAGCTGCTAGAATTGCCAAACCCGAGGATAAAGATAAACGTAGACCTGTTGTTGGCATGCCTATTATTTCTGTTAAAATAGGAGATCATTGTTATCATGGCTTATCTGATTTGGGTTCTAGTGTGAGTGCAATTCCCTTTACTTTATATCAAAAAATTATGAATGATGTTGCACCTGCTAAAATAGAGGATATTGATGTTACTATTAAGCTTGCCAATAGAGATACTATATCACCAATTGGGATTGTTAGAGATGTTGAAGTCTTGTGTGGGAAAATAAAATACCCTAATGATTTTCTAGTTCTTGGTTCCCCACAAGATGATTTTTGTTCCATTATATTCCGTAGACCTTTCTTGAACATTGTTAATGGTAAAATAGATTGTGAGAAAAAACTGTTAGTGTAAGTTTCGGGGATGTGTCTCATGAGTTCAATTTCTCCAAATTTTGTAGACAACCCCATGATAAGGGATTGCCTAATAGAGATGAAATTATTGATCTTTCTTCTATTGCCGTGCCTCCTACTGATCCTTTAGAACAATATTTGCTAGACCATGAAAATGATATGTTTATGAATGAAAGAAAGGAATTAGACGAGATTTTCTTTATACAGATGGATGTTTTGAAACACATGCCTGTTGAGACTCTTGGAGATCCTCTACCACCCAATAGTGATCCTGTGTTCGATCATAAACAATTACCTGATACTCTGAAATATGCTGATCTTGATGAGAAAAAGATATATCTTATTATTATTAGTGCTAACCTTTCAGAACATGAGGAAAAAAATTATTGAAAACTCTAAAGAAGCACCGTGCAGCTATCTGATGTCTTATTTTTTCTTTATATTTTGTTTCTGCGTTTTAATTAGTGTTTGAGCCAAGTAAAGCCTTTGGGATACTTTGGTATATCATTCATTTGATCTTGCTGAAAAACAGAAACTTTTGCGCCCATTGACAAAATTGTGAAAAATCACAGTAGCGTGATAAAATCCTGAATTGTTTACACAAGAATTACATATGAATTAGCTCTGTTGTCCTAAACTTTCAGAATGTTTGGAGTTACAAAAGTATACGAAGCTTACAGATTTCTACACACTGTTCTGTTTTTGACAGGTTCTGTTTTCTATGTGTTGTTTGCTTATTTTAATGAATCTATGGGTAGTATCGGGGGGTATGAACCATGTAAAAGGTGGAATATGGTAGCTATTACACAAATACAAATAAATAAACAGTTCACAACAGTACCAAGAAGTGGTGATTTATTTTCTTATACTAATGGATCTCATGAGTTTTGTGTTAAATTTTGTGTTGTGAAGTTTTCAAGTTTTGGGTAAAGATTTGATGGACTATGGAATAAGGAGTGACAATATCCTAAGCTTGGGGATATCCAAGGCACCCCAAGGTAATATTCAAGGACAACCAAGCATCTATGCTTGGGGATGCCCCGGATGGCATCCCCTCTTTTGTCTTCAATCCATCGGTAAATTTATTTGAGGCTATATTTTTATTCACCACATGATATGTGTTTTGGTTGGAGCATCTTGTATGATATGAGTCTTTCCTTTTTCATTTGCCACAATCATCCTTGCTGTACACACATTTTGAGAGGGACACGCATTAATCGTGAATTTACTAGAATACTCACTACTGTAGGATGCTACTAACACGACATTACGATCAGAGACCCTTTGACGAAACTGCGTGCGATGCAATAATCGCAAACAGTGGTATAAAAAGACCATCCAAAAAGGTGCAAAACACTTGCGATGGAGGATGCATCAAACACGGTTCAGATTTTAGTCGCGTGTGCGATGCAGGGCATACAATTCAGTTCAATTATCTGTTTGCAATGAGGAGGAGCAAAAGAAATGGGCAACCAGATGAGGGTGTGTGCGATATACATCATACGGTTCACTCGGATGAACTGTTTGTGATTAGGCAACACAAAAGAAATGGCCAGCCAGATCAAGGTGTGTGCGATATACGGCATGCGGTTCACTGGGATGAACTGTTTGTGTTGAGACAAAAGAACAGAAACGGTTCAACTTAACACGATGTGTGTGATTCGCGGCAAAAAGGTCTGTAATCAGAAACGTGTCGAAGACTGATAAAAACACAGACGATTGCTGCTAACCAGCCATGTGTGTTGTGAGCAAACGATTGCTAGTGTACAATTGTGAGTGATTGATGAAAATGTCACCGACGGGTTCCATTGTTTAGTCCGTGTGCGATGTGATTTTCTTCGTCCGCACAACATCTATCCTCTGTCTATAGAGCATCAACATATATACTTAAAAAGACAACATTGCATAACCAAATTAAGCATACAATTACACAAGTGACTACACACATAACATTTCCACACACCAAAGTAAGCAATTACATGCATACTAAACTAGGAGAAACGAGGATCTAATCATCTATTTATTGTTGCGACAACACTTGCCATTTGCTCTGCTTCCGGCTGGATCCCTGGCCGTTTTGGGGAAGGAGGCACTTCCTCACATCAATGATCCACTTGTACATGTCGTAGCTCGTGTATGCCTCCTTGCACTACAAAAAAAGACACATTTGTGACATTTTGGGCTGAACGAATTTTTTTCTGTCATACTTATGACACTTCTATGACGATAATTGTGACAAAACCCGGTATCATCATAGACGTGGTGGGGTCCTACTTCTATGACAAAAAATCATGACATAAAATGGTTTTTTCGTCCTGGGCGGGCCAGGGACGCAACTGCATGACATTCTTTGGGCCGGCCATGATGGAAAAAACCGTGGTAGAAGCGAGGGCGAGGAAAATATCAGGGTACTCCTGGTTACGGTGGGTGGTCGGGGCCGAGCGATGCATGTTTCTATCATACAAGCACGCGCGTGGGTGCGAGGCATTGGGCTCTAACTGAACCCGAGTGAGGCGTTGGGCACTAACTGAACCCGAGCGATTGCATTGCAGGCAACGCGTTACTGAACCCGAGCGATCGATCGATGACTGTTAACTGAACCCGAGCGATCGATCGGTGGCTACTGCTGCTAACTGAAGCTGATCGATGCTGCCTCTGGATGAACAGTGAGCATTGCTGGGGGGGGGGGGTTGGATGAACAGTTCCTGGTGGGGGTGGATGAACAGGACCCCGTGGTGTTGCCTCTGGATGAACAGTACCCTGATCGATCGAGCCGGTTGGGGTTGGATGAACAGGACCCTGTGGAGGGCAGGATGAACAGGACCACCCCGTGGAGGGCAGGATGAACAGTATACGGTGGAGGGCTGGATGAACAGTAGCCCGTGGAGGGGTGGTTGAACAGGAGCCCGTGGAGAGGGCTGGTTGAACAGTAGCCGGTGGAGTAGCGCGCAGTGGAGGCTGGATGAACATGAGCCCGTGGATGAACAGTCGCAGGTGGAGGCTGGAGGAGGTCGACGGTGGATGAACAGTAGCCCGTGGAGGCTGGAGGGGGTCGATAGTGGAGATGAACAATATCCCGTGGAGTCCCATTTTGCGATACGCCACACCCCTCCGGATGAACAGGACCCACGTTTCAACCGTAGCGCTGCAACACAAGTCTGTTTCCTCCGTTTTGTGGTACGCAACACCCCTCCCGATCAACAGGACCCGCGTTTCGACCTTAGGAGGTCCGTTTCCTCCGTTTTGCGGTACGCCACACCCCTCCCGATGAACAGGATCCCGTTTCGAACGTGGCCGGTCGAACACAAGGCCGTTTCCTCCGTTCTGCGGTACGCCAGGCCTCGTTTCCATCGGCTGTTCTGTCCAAGCCCTCCCGATGAACACGACGATGCATTCCGTTCCGACCCAGCCGGTTGGCTCCCCATGAACACGATGACGCTGTTTCTCCGTTCCGACCCAGCCATGTACACAAGCCCTGGCCATACGTATGAGCGAGTAGGCATTCGAGACCCTGCCCGTATGTACGTACGTGGCCATATTTTCTTTCTTGCACAATGGCCGTTGTATGCACGTGTACATGCTATGTGCGCGCCTCTACTACGACACGTGCGCGCCTCTACATTGACCAGTATGTATGTACACATTCGCGACCAGAATGACAACGCTACGTACGGTCCGACCAGGTGGGTCCCGACTATCAGGCACTTCCTTGCGTGCGAAGATCTAGCTAGTGGGTCCCAGCAGTCACGGGGGCGAATCATTTTTTGTTTTTTCCCGGACGCACTTCCTTGCGTGCGAAGATGTAGCTGGTGGGTCCTAGCAGTCAGGGGGAAATGGTTTTTTCGCAAAATATGGTGGCCCATCTGGTGGTTCCCCAATGTCAGGTGGATGATTAATTATTTTGCGCATAATAAGGAGGCACTTCCTTGCTGCGGCCGTGGACCCATCTATCAACATCTCCACGTACAGTCCACGTCCGATGGAAGCCGTTCCTTGACCACGTTGACCACGCCGCACTGAGAGCACTAGGGCGGTGGATGACGGCGAGGCCTAGGAAGGGGACGATGCAGAGCCGGGGAAGACGCGGCAGTGGATGCCCACACGTAGAGGAGTACGAGGGTTCACTGGTTTGCTACGGTGTGAGGTTATCGTCGCCGTAGAATAACATGGGGTGTGGGTGAGTAGAGGGATGGCCTAGCCCACGGTGGGAATAGTAAGGGGCGGTGAGGCCTCCGGGGCAGCACAGCCGGCCACGGGAGGCAGGAGCATGCGGCATGACCGGCGCTGCTTTGGGAGGCTAGAGCAACAAGACCAGAGGTTGAAGAAGCACTACGACCGTTGGATGGACATCATACGGTCACTGGAGCTAGAATCGTTCATATTGACTAAGTTGACAAAGCACTCCGTCCACGTCAACTTAGTAGGCCCACAGGTCAGCCTCCCACCAAGGTGGGTCCCAACTAGCAGGGGGAGTATTCATTTTTTTGTGCGTAATAAGGAGGCACCTCCGATGGGTCCGAGCTGACAGCGGGGTGAACGTTTTTTCACGAAATACGTTGGCCCGTCCGGTGGGTCCCAGCAGTCAGGGGGGAAACATTTTTTCACCAAATACGGTGGCCCGTCCGGTGGGTCCCCGCTGTCAGGTGGAGGAATAATTATTTTCCGCGTAATAAGGAGGCACTTCCTTGCGGATGCCGTGGACCCAGCTGCCGGCGCCTCCACCTATAGTACTCTTCCGATGGAAGTCGTTCTTTGACCACGTTGACCACGCCGCGCCGAGATCACCAGTGCGGTGGACGACGGTGAGGCCTAGGAAGGGGACGATGCGGAGCTGGGGAAGACGCGGCAGTGGATGCCCACGCGGTGAGGAGTACGAGGGTTCACTGGTTCAACTGCGGTGTGAGGCTGTCATCGCCGCAGAATAACAGGGGGTGTGGGTGAGTGGAGGGATGCACTGGCCAGCGGTGGGAGTAGTAGGGGGCGGTGAGGCCTGCGCGGCAGTACAGCCGGCCACGGGAGGCAGGAGCAGGCGGCACGACCGGCGCTGCTTTGGGTGGCTAGAGCAAGAAGACCAGAGGTTGAAGAATTGGATGGACATCGTACAGTCACTGCAGCTAGAATCGTTTATATTGACTAAGTTGACAAAGCTCTTGGTACACGTCAACTTAGTAGGCCCACAGGTCAGCATCCGAAACGGTGAGCCCCAGATGTCAGGGGGAGGAATCATTTTTTGGGCGAGTGAAGCTAGAATATCTGACATTGAAGAAGAAGCACGACATCCGTCAGATGGACATCCAATGGCCACTGCTGCTAGAAGCATGTGTTGACTATAAGTAGACAACGCCTTGCATACGCGTCAGCTCTTTTTTTGAGGGGACGCGTCAACTTAGTAAGGCCACAAGTGTGTGGCAGAGAACTTATAGCCGATTTGAGATGTGTAAGAATGTGCAGCCAATTTTTGAATTCTAATGGAATTTACTACAACCCATTTACAATTTGTTAAAAGTACAACCCATTTCGACCAACCGTTCAAAACATAATTCAATAAAATTTGCCACATTTTGATGGGATCCGAAATATTTTTATCCCGAAATTTCTAGTCAGATTAAATACAATTTCAATGTAATTTATATTACGTAAAAATCCAACGAAACATTGCGCTCGCAACAATTAATGAAATTAAAATTTTCAATATCCAAAAATAATATTTTATAAAGTAATTACGTGTTTGGTGCATTTTTTATAGTTACTGCCCAATTATTATAATTACATCTCATTTATTATTTCTTAAAGCCCATTTTCTTGTTAATCGTAATGCATCCCTTCTAGGAAAGATTTGCAGCCCAGCGGGGTGGAGAATAACAACTTGACCTTGCTTGGGTAGCCATTTTCAGCTTGAAAAAAGATTAATATCTGGGTTGGATATCTGGCCTGGGCTAGATGGGCACAGCCCGCCCAGTTAATAGCTGCAACGATGTTTTAGGTGTTGCTCATAGGAGAAAAATTAATATCTGGGCTAAACATCACTCAAGAAAAACTCTGCAATTCTCACACCTCAAAAACACAAATACTGCTTGAGCTGATTGGTCCCAGCTGTCGGCCGCTTCTTGTGCAATTCTCTCATTTATTGACTACATAGATTGACAATGGTGTGGGACCCTGATGTCACGAAACCAGGAGGAAGCAAAAAATATTGTTTTATATACTAATAAGGAGGCACTTGCGTACGTGCGGCTATGGCCCTGGTGGGTCCCCACTGTCATCCTCTCCAAGTAAAGTCATCTCCTCAACCTCATGTCCATTTACCATGTTGACAACTCGAGACGACGGCGCCACGGCAAGCGCAAAAACTCGAAGGACGACAGAGAGGGCCTCGCGGGCCCTACGGATGGTCTGATACAGCACCCGCTGCTCATTCGGGAAGCCATGATCATAGGGCCACATGTCCGCGACGGCATTGTCGTTCGCTTGTTCACCGGTGCTCGTTAAGGAGACGGAGGTTGCATCACAGGTCCTCCTGCGCTCGTAGCTCTTCCACCATTAGGGCGTCGAAGTGCGGTCGCACCTGCTCTATGGTGAACAAAGCATGAACCGGCTTGGACAGTGGCGCCGGCTCCTGGTCGGAAGCTACATCCATCGTCTGATTGTCGTCGCTCAGCTCGGTAAGGTAGCTGGCGAGTCAGCATGTCTGACTGCTGGACCGACCCGCTGCCAAGCACGAGCCCGACTGCCCTGGCCCACCCAGAGCGCCTCCATAGCCCGCACGCGCTTTTCGCCCGAAACGGTCAACGCTGCGCGCCCCGCTTCCCGGTTCATGCGATTGCTCCGCCTTCAAACGACACAAGTGCCGTCCGTCCGTCCGTCCTTCTTCCGCCCACACTAATGAGACGTGGTTGCCGAGGCGGCTACTTCGGCGCCACATGTCTGTCCCGCTGCCGCCCACCATTGCTATATAAACTGCTGCGCCTGCCATAGCCACAGTCATCCGCATCTGTTCCTATTCTCCTGTCCACACCACTACTGCCCACCATGGCTTCCTCGCGCTCCAGCGCACTTCGGGACGGGCGGACGACGGACCACAAGGAGATGGCAGCCATTGCTGCAGACTGGCTGGCCGACAGGCAGCCGGAGGACGATGACGTCCCAATGGAGAACATGGTAGTCGACGATCCGGCGCCAACCCCCTCCTCCGCGCCATCCTCGCCGGTGCATTGCACCATGACCATCGGCGAGGCCCATGCCAAATATATGGACACGGTGAGGCAGAAGCGTGAGGAGCAGTTCTGGGAGGCGCAGCCCGACGCCGCCTACAACCACCATCTCCTCCAGGAGCACCTGCAGGCGGAGGAGCAGATCGCCGCGGAGCGGGCAAAGCAGGAGGCGCTGCTCGACTCGTACCGCTCCGTCCGCGAGGGCCGCCTCGAGTGCTGGCGGTAGCGCATGCGGGTGGCGGAGGCTGCGGCCGCCTACAAAGAGGCCGATGAAGCGGGCGAGGCGCTGTTTGGCGAGACCGAGGACGTGGCAGAGGACAATGCAGATTCCGATGAGTCCCCGCTCCGCTGGCGTCGAAGAGGCCCTGCTCTACCGAGGCCTCGTGGCGCCAACAACGAGGTAGAGGACACCGCCGGCTCCGCCAAGGCCCCACCCTGCCGGCAACAAGGGGGATGATTTCCTCCGCTCCGCCGAGGTGCCGCCCGCCGGCAACGAGACAGAGGACATCGCCGGCTCCACCGAGGCCCCGTCCCGCTGCCAGCGAGGCCGCGCCACATAGAAAACGAGGAAGAGTAGAACATGGTAGGTCGCCGCCGCCCGGGTCCAAGTAAGGCCACCGCTGCTACCCTCGGTTGAAGCCAAGCTAGGCGGGTTGACCACTGATGGCCGGTTAGCTTCTTGGCGGCGACGTGGAGTCGAAGAGCTATGTTGGAGAAGGATGCTGCTTCTACTTAACTGCTGGTGCAGTTGGCTGACTGACACGTGGTCCCAACAAGCATCTGGGCCACATGTCAGTTATGCAACTATACATGCAGTTAAGTCACTGAAACTTCTGTTCGGCTCAGCAGGACACAGGTGGGTAGCTTTAGTTAATTAATTATACATCCAGCGCACCCCTTTTTAGTTGAAGAATGTATGAAATGTAATGAAATCCGGCATGATTATATGAAATCCGACTGCGTATGAATGAATTTATTTCGATTAGTTTGAATTCTTGTGTCACTGGCATTGGATGAACATGCAAAACAATACGTACTAGCATTATTCCCAGGGTGATCACCTCGTTTGCAGCAGTTTCACATGTACTCCCTCCGGTCCTTTCTAGTCTGCATACAAGTTTTGTCTGCAGTCAAAGTATCTCTACTTTGACCAATCTTATAGAAAAAAGTATGCACTTTCACAATGTGCGAAGCAAAAAAGGAACAGAAGGAGTACAAAGAGTTTGAGCAGCTTTTTAGCGTTCCTGTACATTGGAATCAAACACACAGGCCTGGCAATTCTTAGAGAACATTCAAAACAATCGATGATTATGCATCTCAGTGATTCACATGTCAGAGCCAATATTTACTTCACAACTAAAGAATAAATAAAAAATGGATCGACGCTGCTGACAGCAAAGGGTGTCCCATTCGAAAATATCAAACGCATGTCTTCTTGCTAAAATCAATGAGCAAAATTTGATAAGGTTTTCCCATTCCAAAATATCAAATGCCTACGATTGTGGAATGGGCAGGGTTTGCCATCAGTTTGGACATTGACGTGGCACCTTGTGCTAAATAAACCAGCTGTTCTTTTTGTGCAGTTCCACCAAAATCTACCAAATTCGCGCGTAGCTTGTATGATTTCGCCCTTATATGTTGCAACACCTTGAACTTATCAGCACCTCCTTTCTTATGGTGGAAATGAATGATATGGATGAAATCAGTGGGCGAGTACCAACCTTTGTCAGGAGGCTTATTGTGTAGAGCATACAAATGAAGCACTTCTCCGGAACCATCTGTTGCTATCTACTGTGGTGGCCATGCTTACTATATACTCCTCGATTTGATTAATGTTTCCAACATCTTCTTGTGCAGTTCCACTCAAATATATGGTATCTTCAAAGAAGATCCCTGTTTGCACAAGTAGAGATAATTACGTATTACATTAAGAGTGGCATCAAATCAGTGGCAAAACAATTGATCATTCCAGCCATAGCAATAAATTAAGATGCAAAACTATATCATTACTTGTGTCATCACAGTTCCAGTGCTTCATTACAACACCAGGAGTTGATTTTTGTTTTTATTCCACTTGTTCTTCCCCTTCATCACTTGGTTCAATAACAGACAAGCTTCGCCTTCAATGTAAGATTTGGCATGTCAATTAAGTTGCACAGGTATAGCACTAAACAATGACATTAATTTTCTGATGAAAGTGGCAAAATACAGGCCAACAGTTGTGAAATATCCTTATCTTACCTCAATGGGATATTGCGGTGCACATACGGATTGGAAGTCTTGTCTCCATTTGTGCAGTTCACTAAAATCAAGCAACATTCCATACAAGTAGCACAACATATGAAAGCACACTGCAGAATCATGTGAAAGAAGGCTAGTACTGACCTCTGATGACGCGGAATTCAAACAACTCACAAGACGAAGATCTGAACCAAATTTGCCAATACAGATAGGAAGTAAGATCTCCTCTTGTGCAGTTCCACTAAGATCAAGCAATAAACCAACATTGTCGGTGTGACATTTTGGTTGAACTGCACAAAACACTCTTAAAAAAATAGTGTTTTGTGCAGTGCAACAAAAGGTCACAATGGCAACGAGGTGAAGTAGATAACCCTGTTTACAAAGAGGTGCAAAGGAAACAACTAGTGGTCAATAACGGTAGATGACACAGACGCCAACAAAAAGAAGCATCTGCCTTACCTAAATGGGAAAGAAAGCAAGACAGTAGCATTTCTCAAACGGTGGCATTGATTAATATTTACAGAGAGATTATATTAACAATAAAATTTGTTAAACATGTAATTTGCTTTTAACTGTGGCATTGCATCAATTTTCCAGCGGCATTATTAGAGGGTACTTGTTTATAGGGACATTTTGGTGGAGGGACTAAAAAAACTCCGTGCCAGTCCCATCTAACCCAAACAGGAGGGACTTTTAGGGACTAAAAGTGGGCATTTGGGACTAAATAAAGAAGACCCCGAGGGAGAGTCCTTTTGGGACTTTTTCCACCAGTTCCCCCTGCCACGCATTGCACCTTGTCTCTATTAGTTCATTACTAGGGGTAACATGGTCTTTTAGCATGTCATTCAATAACCTCTAGTCCATGTTTCATCCCTGGAACCAAGCAGGTGGGGACTAGGGAGTTTTTAACCAAACAGGGCCTTAGATTAACAACAACTAAAGAGTTGCACGGGACAGTGGACGCATCAGCACCATGTGCATCTACCGATGTACTGGGGTGATGCATAGTCTGTTGCAACAAAGAACAAACAACCAAGGAGCATATTTGTGTTGGTCCCAGTTTTGTTATCTTTAGACACCTTACCCTATGTGAGCGCAACAAGTCTAGTCCTGCTCAAACTCTACAACCTTGTCCCCCAAAACAAAAGATTAGTTCGTTACAGATGTGCATACTGCGTTTGTCATTTTTTTCCCTTTTCGACCAACGTAGGTGCTGGATAGCCAGTCTATACTAGTACTTTCCCCACTTCCCTTCCTCTGTGAACCACGTCCTAGATTTATGCTATACAACTTTCCCCACTACTTTCCCCCATTCCTATCCTCTTTGAACCACGTCTTAGATTCATGTGATACAACTTTCCCCCTCCCTTTCCTTTTTGAAACACGTCCTAGATTCATGCTATACAACTTTTCCCACTACTTTCCCCCATTCCTTTCCTCCTTGAACCACGTCCTAGATTCATGGTATACAACTTTCCCCACTACTTTCCTGTTTGATCCAACACCTAGATTCGAGTGCAGAAGCGGAAAAAGCCCACATGCAGCTAGAGCAATGCATGTGGAATAAGTAAATTATAACTTAAGGTTCTAGGGGTGTGGTTCTGTGGGCGACCGGAGGCCGCTCAACACACACTATGTACAACGAAGAAGAAGGGGTCGGAGGCCCTCCCGCACCGCCGCTGGGTGAAAGTGAACAGCTGCACCGGTAGTGGATTCCCTCCTCCCTCACCGACGGCGACAGTGTTATGCCCCCTTCCCTTCCAGGCGGACGGATCCTGCTGGCTCTTTGACCAGCAGTGAGGGGAGAAAGAGAGGCCAACGAAGTCTTGTTTAGATCTGGAGAGGGTGAGAGAGTGTGAAGAGAGCAACTACAAGCAGACCAGCAGTGAGGGGAGAGAGAGAGGCCAACGAAGTCTTGTTTAGATCCGAAGAGGGTGAGAGAGTGTGAAGAGAGCAACTACAAGCCCTGAGGCTCCAGCGTGTATATATATACTGGAGAGAGAGTGTGAAGAGTGCAAACCCTAGAAAACAAGCGCCGAGGCTGCAGCTTATACGTGATGAGGTGATTATATGGTCACTATGAGATCATATAGCTTTGTATCCATCCATTTTGACTAGTAGTACGTTACCTCTATCCACGTAGTACGTTGGGTCCCACGAGTTAGAAGGTGAAACAAACAAATTAATAACAAAAATTAAAAGCGCCAGCGGTGTATCTTACCTCACACATCTCGCTACTGCTCGGGAACACTGTCCAATTGATGCCTATGTTCACTCACGTATTATTTTAAATGAATCCTTATTATAACATTCACACAATTTTGGGCACTTGTATTCGACCTAAGTCAGTGTGCCACCGTATCTTGTACGACTCCCTCTGTCTAGGTGTAATAAGTCACGTTAGAAGGTGCAGCGGGACCAAGGTGCAAGCAGATTGGAGGAGAAGGAGATACTTGACCGGTCATTCCTCCAATCAAAGCCCTGATTTCTGTCTCTAAACGCAACAATTAATCCAAACAACTAACAGATGCCGTTTTAGCTACCATGCAGGGCCACGTATTAACTCGCATGGAAACCGACTATGATTTCTTGACTGATCAACGCGTAATTGTGCTCCATGCATTGGTTTTCCGGGGGAGATAACAAGGCACAGTAAGGAGCGTTTTGTTACATTCTTAGGCTGGTCATAGTGGTGAGTAACTTGGACTAGTACAACATGCATATGTTACTAGTCTGTGTTACTACTACGCGAAGTTTGCCGTCGGAAGCGAGCCGATCTGGCTCTCTTGAGCTAGCAAGGTTTTTCTAGCCCACCCAAGCTAGCTGGCCCACAAAAGCTAACATATTTTAACAGTTACAGACGCCTAACCTTGCCCGGCTATGCTATAAGCTGTTCTTGCTAAGGATCCAAATGCTCCCTAAGTAACAATGCTCGCTAGCAACGAGGCCAGGAGGGGATTGAGATGCGAAGTTAATGGATGACGCCTAAACATTTTGGGAATATCTGATTTCCGTAGGATGACTTAACAACTAGACGGAGGGAGTACTACTCCTCAGTCCAAGTTTGATGGAATATTCGTCACCTCTTCTCTTCTTGTACATACTCCATTTGTATCTCACTTCCTATGGCTTTGCACTCGCACGATTTTCCGATTCTATGAACCTGTGTGTGCATGTGCGTGTGCGCGTGTGTGTTTAATAGCATGTGTGTGTTAGAGAGAGCGACAGATCGACGTACTCCTACAGAGAGATGGTGTGTAGTGTACGATTTTAGCCGCCAGAGTCGGTGCATCCTCTCGTTTCCTGGAGTCTGGTAGGGACAGGCGGACAGCTGCCACGCCCGCTCCTGACCAGCTTGGCCCACCCAAAGCCCCTCCATCGCCCGCGCGTGCTTCCCGCCTGAAACGGTCAGTGCCGCATTCATGCCCAGGCAGAGTGGATGCGACCTCTCACTGGCACCTGCGTTGAAGGGAGAAGCGGATTCAAGAGTGATGGTTGCTTTGTCCGTCCAACTTACTGCTGGGTCTATGTGATTTGACGGCTCATTGGTCATTATTACTAAGGTGGTAGAACTGCTGGATGTCCTACACTTTTGTCAAAAGGAGGTACTACTAGATTACAATTTTCTCCATTCTTACGACGGAGGAGTGCAAGAGCAGTGAAAACACGCAGGCTCAGTGCTTAAATGGCCCACCTCACACTACCACCATATTTTCTGGACACCGTGCGGCACCTAACTCTTTACATAGTACTCCCCCCGTTCCTAAATATAAGTCTTTGTAGAGATTCCACTAGGTGGACTACATACGGAACAAAATTATTGAATCTACACTTAAAATGCATCTATATACATCCATATGTGGTTCATGGTGAAATCTCTACAAAGACTTATATTTAGGAATGGAGGAAGTACTTGTATAGTACGTACTGTAATTTATCAGCGAGATAGTACAATGCGGTACGTGCGATTCAAGATTACTGGGACTAGTTGATGAGACATAAACTCATCACAAATACAGTACGTAGAAGCCAGAAGAGGTATGTGCGGGGCAAAGAAGTAGAGAAATATTCACATGGAGTGATGTGGGCAGCTGGAACAGTGGTGCAAGCCGGCTGTAAAGGGCGTTGTACCTGAGCGATGTCGGGACGTAGCTCAACCTAGAGGAGGGCGGTGGGAGGAGGCAACTACCCACGTCGCGGCAATGAGCAATGGACGAAGGCAACCTCACCGGCTTTGTGAGAGAGAATGGGGGGCACCCCTGATCGGGACATGCCTATAGTGAGTTTCCGCTGCCGGCGACGGTGACCACATCTACACTAAGCATCCACCCCTTCCCCCGGTGGACGTGATCCGCCAGGATGTTAGAGATGTGGCCACAGTGGTTTTGTGCGAGAGAGTGTGAAAACTAAAGAGAGCAACCCCAGCAAGCAACCGTGTAGGCTCGTCCTGCCTATGTATATACTGGAGCAGTTTCCTTTTCTCTCCATATGAACCTATTTATATTGCGTACGTGCCACTGAAGAAAAAAACTTTATTTACAAATGACGCGGCACCTACGACTCGTTCTCCTATAAATCTTGCGCTTGGCATCTCCAAACTATTAACCTTGCGATTGGCTCTTTGCCTCTTCGGGAAGTCGAGCAATAATGGTACCGCACTGTATATCGTTCTGGCTATATGATACCAAATGAATTGCTGCACGTCCGCCACGTGGCGAGGGTCGAGGGGCGAGGGCGAGTGCGTACTATTACGTCCGTTTCAAAATGGACTACATACGGAGCAAAATGAGTGAATCTACACTCTAAAATATGTCTATATACATCACTATTTGGAGTATGTACTAGTAGTTCATATTGAAATCTACTAAAGGACATATATTCGAAACAATAGATAATCTCTCTAACCAAGGTAGGGATGAGGAGTAAACGAAGGGAGTACTAGTAAAATTTTATCCTCGTCCTACGAGCCACCGCGCGCGTGAGCGAGGGAGCGGGCGTACTAAGCAAGCTTCTCCTCGTTCTGCGAGTTGACGGGACACATCAAAAGTACTCCAGTGTATAGAGCCTTGCCTCTAAGGTAGGCCCCACATGGTTTGCCTCTTTTTAACATAACGCATCATGTCACAATTTGTTTGTTCACCCGTGGTAGACGATCCTCCCTCCACCTAGTGGACAACCAGTACACGTGTCAAGTTACCATGTGGGCTGCCTTTTTGTATAGAAATGAGCTCCACCGTGTACCCGCGCGGGTGTGGTTGGGAAAGAGACGGGAGTACGTGCACCGTGCGTGCACCTCTTCTCTTCGTGCACATCCCCCACCTACGTGGGTGTGTGTGAGAGATACAAACCTAGACAAATGGCTTGTGCGTTCGTGAATGTATTTGTGGGAATATGTGTCGATGACATCTCAAACAAAATTTTGCATGCAATGTGTGTGAAATGGAGGCCTATCCATATCATATATAGAGGGTCGGGCAATCCACGAGAAGAGAGGGTTGTCATAGATATCCATAGAGTCGAAGAGAGGATCAAGTGGGTGGGTGCGAGATCGATGAAGAGAGCCATTGAAATTGTGTGTGTGTGCAAGTCAAAGATATAGGGCGACTAACCTAGCTACCGGAACGTCAGAGGGCACGTGTCAAGTTTGTGTTTGCCAGGGAGACATGACTAGAGCGCTCGATGTATCGGTGTGTGTGTGTGTGCGAGGGGGAGGGGGGAGGGGTAGGCAGAGGCCTAACTATAAAGGTTGAACGACTCGTATATGTGTTGAGGAGGAGAGACCCAGCTATGTCTTGAGGGAGATCAGTCGACGTCCATACATAACTGAAGGATGGGAAATAGGATGGGACAGAGAGAGAGGAGAGGGAGATTCAGGGAGAGGGGTAGAGTGATGGATGGGTGATGGAGTTGCTTCTCGAAGATGGTGGGAGCGGCCTACTAGACAAACTGAGGATGGAACTGCAATATTATCAATAAGAGTGGGGATGTGTTTCTGTGTGTGCCTGTGTGTGATAGATCTGTCGAGACACATCCATGGATGATGAAGGGGAACCATGTGTTTGGTAAGCAAACCTAACTAGATCGGTAGATCAATTGTTGTTTGTCGGAGGAAGGGAGACACAACTAATGAGGTAGATCGATCGACGCGTGGGAAAAACGAGTTATAAGGACCTTGCTAGCTATATGTATAGTAGGACATCGGTCGGTCTACGTCCATTTGTTAGAGGCAAATAAGGCCCGGCGAGACGGATAGACAGAGAGAATGGATCTAGCTAGATAGGGGGAGGAGTGTGCGGTTGTGAGATCGATGAAAATAGGGGCGAGAGTTTACACGTGTGTGGGACCATATGAGAGACATGAGGCAAGGACACATAAAGGAGGAGATTGAAGGTGCGTGTGTATGTTGTCGGCAAACATCGCTGGTGAGGTTTATCGACCCGTGTGTGTCGGAAAGGAGTTGTGGAGACTGTGGGAGAACGACCTAAAGAAAAAAATGAATGTGCGTGATGGATAGAATGCTAAGGGAGGGGGAGGGCGAGGAGGGCGTGTGCATGCACGAGAGGAAGTTAGTGGTAGCTACAAAGGTTAGAGGGTTGTGTGGTTGTAAGATACTAACAAAGATCATAATTTGATATGAAAGTGGAATCATATATTTGAACAAGAGATCATAGTGTTTTAAACATATGCATGCAAGAATATAGCGGTGATACGCGTGTTGTGGTTTTTCACATGTTATACCATAATGTGATAATGATGGCGTTTGCAACTCACAGCTAAATGTCGAACAATCTAAACCATACTATACATCGAACAATCTCACATTTTATTTGAATTTGTGAGAATGTGTTGCATTTGTAGATTACAACTAAATATCGAACAATCTAAACAACACTATATATCGAACATTCTTACATTTTATTTGAATTTCTGGTAATGTGTGGTGTTTGCAACTCGCATCTAAATACTTGTAGACATAGGGGGCGGGGCACCATACATAATGTGATAAACACATTATACATATGAGACATGGTTTAGTTTGTGAAGATCTAGCTAGAGCTTGAAATGTACTATGATTTGAAATCAACATAAAGTGGATTCAAAAAATCGAGTTCGAGTACATATAGTAAACATAGTTGATATGTAACTCGAGACTAATCATGTGGTGTGCTGTGAAGATAATACACAAACGATGGTTTAACTTGATAATAATGATGATTGTAGATCTTATTAAAACAGAGAAACGAATTCAAATGCTTTGACTTCACAACAATCATTATTGTAGATCTTATTCAAATAGAGAAACGAATTCAAATTTAGTTCATATTGAAGCGGTAGTATATATGTTTGGAATGCACTAATACGTTCATTTGAGTACTAGGTTGCATGCATTATACACGTAGCGGAATATTTTAATTGAACATAACATTAATTCAAAGTTTTGAATGACATTTGTAGTGCGAATTGATTTGGTACAGTACATGTTAGGCTTGTCCGGAAATTTCAACCCGCGCCTTGTTAGCTCAAAATATTTAAGATATATCTTTGTCTCGTGGTGCTCCGACAACTCCCTCCATCTCAACCCACGCCTTGCTATTCCAAAATTACAACGCGTGTGAAAACTCCCACCTCCTGTGAAATCCCGACACGCGAAATGCCCGTGATAGCCCTGAACCGAAAGAACCGCCTCAAATCGGTGGGGGTACTTTCGTAACTTACCCCACATTTCAGATAAGCGCGTCCCTAAGCCATGGATCCCCACTCCCATCCCATCTGCCCACCCATTCGTACACTGAGGCTGGGAAAACCCGTGAAGCCCCACACCCTCCTCCATCCGCCACCCAGCCGGAGCCTCTTCCCCGACGACGTTGTCCACATCAACACCTTGACGTCCCTCATCCACCGTACCGGATGAGGATCCGTCGTCGATCTGGTCGTCCCGCTGGTTCAGCCACCCCGTCCTCCGCCTCCAAAGATCTGCCCTAATGTTACCCTCGTCATTCACGCCACATCCATTCCCACACCGCCGTCTTCACCTGCACCACCGGAAGAGCATCATCATCACCGTTTCCTTGGATGAAGCTGCGGCCTAATCGGTGCCACCAAAGAGGTTGTACACTAATCGCCGCATTTTCTTCTTGATTCGATCTCACGGTGCTGCCGGCGCATGGTCCCGAGCTGACACGGCGTGGCTCCATCCACGGGGAGTCACCGGCCACTTCCTCCATGGCATCGGTCCCTCGGCGGCGGCATCCACATTAGTAGGAGCTGCTGCTGCTTTAGCTCTCGCTCGCACTGCTGCTCTGCTCTTCCTCTCGGTCCCCTGCCTGGTCTGCTCTTGCTCTTGCTCGCGCCGCTGCTCTCGGTCTTGGTCTTGCTTGCGATGCTGCTCCGATTTAGGTACACTTCAGTCAACTGAATCAAATTTTGGGTCAGTCGATTTTCAGGGGGTGGGGGGGGGGCTTGCTGGAGTTAAGGAAGAACCAGCCACAGGGGGGAGGGGGGGCTCGCCGGAGAGGTACCCCACTATCTATCTTAGGGTTCAGGGTGGGGGCGGTGGTCGCAGGCGATGGTGGGGCGGTGGCATGGGGATCGCCGGAGAAAAAGCTTGGCACGAGGGGCCCTACAGGGATGGCCGGGGCGGCGGCGGGCCGGCGGTGGGGAGTGTTTTCGGGGCGGGCGGGGCGGCGCACCACCGACCGCGGGCAATGGGGGGCAGCTGTTTGGCTGGTGGTGGCTGGTGGCTCAAGGGGGTGGAGGTTGAAGATGAACTGCAGGACCTTGATTTCGTATCCAACGGCTGCAAAATCGACTGTCCAGAGATGAAAGAGTCAATCGACTGACGTGTAGCCTCACCTCTAGTGCGTTCAGTTTCGACAGCAAAATTCAGTTTCGATAGTTAAGTTCAGTTTCGACAGTTAAATTCAGTTTTGACAGTTAAGTTTAGAGATGAGCAGTTGATGTATACATCTAGCACTTTGTGGTTATGTATTTTACGTCATCTATTGGAGATGCTATTAGAATTCCACTAAGGTTAACGTTGTCTCTTTTGTCTTGCTTCAGCCTCGGTGTCGTACAACTCACCGGAGCTCCTCCAACGATGAAACCCTCCATCACAATGGAGCAGTACCTCGGGCTCCATCTCCAGACGCCTAAGATCTTCTTCCCCTCCTCCGACAGCCAAGTCATCTGGGGCATCCTCACCGGCCAACCCAATCACGCTGAGATCAACATGGCTTCGCCAAAGAGGTTGTACACTTGTTGCATATCTTTTTTACTCTACATGTTATATATATATTGTCCACTGAGCACATGGAGTAACAGTAAATACGATCATTTTATCCTACTATATCACAAGCAGTGAGGTACCAGGCAACTTAGCTATCCGTGATGGACTCTCTTGAACACCATCATTATTTATCTCTGCGCGTTTGAGCTCTGCATTTGTCGATGGCCCTGGGAGTTGAGCTAGTAGGGCAGTGGCCTGGGTCCAAAGTAATAGAAGTAGCACAAAAACATTTTTTTAGTGTAGGCTTTTCCTTGCTCAAGCCTGGCTACTGGAATTGCCAGTGCTTGAAAGGAAAAGTGAATGAAAAACATAGGAATTCGAAAGTTTTGTATGGTACTACTTTTCATGAATTTGCTGCAAAGGAATGGAGCAAAGGAAAACTGTAGGATTTGTTCCCTTAGTGTCTCCTTGAAAGAAAAACGATAGGAATTTTAATTTCCACTCGTCCTCCTTTTCAAATTCCTATTCATGAAGCACAAGATTAAGAGATAGTAGCATAATAGCATTATAACCGTACATTTTCTTATGGTTTGACTTAATCTCACCATGCTTCTTTGCATCTTGTGATCTTCCAATTCTTGTGAACCAAACACCCAGATTGGCAGAAATCCTCTATTTTTAAATTCTCTGTTTTGAACTTCCTTGCTTGCGAAGTTGTAGCTGGTGGGTCCTAGCAGTTAGGGGGAAATGTTTTTCTCACGAAATACGGTGGCCTGTCCGGTGGGTCCCTGCTGTCAGGTGGAGGAATAATTATTTTGCGCGTAATAAGGAGGCACTTCCTTGCTGCGGCCGTGGACCCAGCTGTCAGCCTCTCCACGTACAGTCCACGTCCGATGGAAGACGTTCCTTGACTGTAGCGACCCTACCTCAAATGATCAAGTCTTTGTGCTTCAGTATCATCCCTGGATCGGTAATGCTAACACACACAGTACTCGAAGGATTTATAAAAGAGTAGCAATCACACACTCATTACATCAAATGTCTCAAAAGAGAACTTAGTACAATAAATATGGCTTAAGGCCATCTAATACGATAACAGCGGAAGGCTTGGAAGATAAAGTGAGTCCATCAACTCCAACAGCATAGCTGAGCTGCACGGCAACGACCTAACGAACCTTACTCCTCGTCTGAAAAGTCTGCAACATAATACGTTGCAGCCCAAAAACGGGTCAGCACATGGAATATGCTGGCAAAATAACACAGTAGAGCAAAAACAAAATAATGCTATCACTACATGCATATTTGGCTGGTGGAAAGCTCTATGGTTATGGTTTCTGCGAAAAGCCAATTTTTCCCTACAACAGAGGAATAAATTTTATTTAACTGTCATGGTAGTTGAAACATCATTGAGCAGGTCCCTCCAACTCAATCCCAATTAAGGTAATTAACAACCCAACAATATTATTTAATAGTGATGAGATACTTAGGATACTCCAAGTACTAGATACTCAAGATGTCCATAACCGGGGACACGGCTAACCATGATTAGTTTATACACTCTGCAGAGGTTTGCGAACTTTTCCCCACAAGACTCGATCTCCTCCGTTGGATTTCTCGCACCACATGGTGTTTGTGAAAAGGATGACCAAGACACAGTCTTTCAGAACATTAACTCCTTACTCCGGGCAGACCATACCAACCTACATCCCTCTACCTGCTGACCAACTATGCTAGAGCCCATAATAGCATGTGGCTGCACATGGAAGTTTCTAGCATGAAAAATCTCAGTTCCCTTTGAGCCTGGGTGGCGGACCATAGGATTATCACACGGGTACTCCAGGATATCCTAGGATTACACTGGATTCGCCAGGTACCCAACAAACAACCCACCCAGAAGTGTATTTAAGTTGCCACCTTAAGTTGAACCATTAATTAACAATCTCACATCTGTCATGGATTTCACTCACCCAAACCACGTCTACGAGCATAGCATAGCAATATAAATAATACGTAGAAGTAACTCCCAAGGTTTGAATATAACAGGGCAATATGTTCTACCTCATCATCTACCTCCCAACCCACATGTTAATCACATCCTAATCATGCAATGTTTGAGGATTGGAACTAATGCATAAAAACTGGGTATGAAAGGAGTATGATCAAAGTGTTACTTGCCTTGCTGATGATACGCAAAACCTAGGGACTCGTAGTAACACGCTTCGCACTCCAGGTGTTCTATCGCAAACAAACAATAGCATACATAAGCAATCAAGCAAAGAAACACAGGTAACTCTCAAATAAGAAGATCTAACCAGAAAGTTCAACTTAAGAACTGCGGTTTGCGAAAAGAATCAAATCAAACGGAGCAACGAAACTCAAACTGCGAAAGAAATAAGATCCGATTACTAATCTGGACCTAAGTCAAATTTTACAGTACCAAAATCTTGTTCAAGTTGATTAAACAGAAAGAGGGTCTCGAGACGAAGATCTAGGCGCTTGAATCGCCTGATTCCGATAAACGAGCGAAAAGATAAACTAAAACGAAAATCAGATCAGAAATCACGATCGAAAATAATCACGAAAAACCCGAGAAAAAGAAAAAACTGACGAACAGGCTAACGAACGAATGTTCGTTATCTGTAACTAACGAGCGGAAACTGTTCGTTAAAATGAGCGTACGGACGAACATCCGCTAAATAAACTAAACCAGAAAAAAATAAAAACCGATCTATATAAAAAAACGAAAACTAGGGTTTTCTAAAGAAACCGGATCGGTTCTCTAGAGAAAACATGCGGCAGCGGCTACCTCGTCGGATCCGGCGGGGCGCGGGGCTCCGGCGGGGCTGGGTGGCGTCGGCGGCGACGGCGGAGGGTGGCAGCGCTGGGCGGCGACGCGGCAAGCAGCGGCAGCGGGCAGCGGCGCGGCAAGCGGCGGCGGTGGGCAGCAGCTACTACTGCGGCTGCGGGCGGCGACGGGACGGGGTGGTGGTGGCGGGGCGGGGCGGCATATAAAGGGGGGGTCGGCTTGGGGAAGGGGAAACGGGGGCGGCGGCGGACTCTCGGGCTCCGGCGGAGTCCGGTGCGGGCACGGGCATGCGGGGGAAGGTGGTGGTGGCGCGGCGGGCTGGCCTGGCTCGTCTGGGCTTCGGCCCAGTCGGGTGCTGGAGTTTTTTTAAAAAAAAATTTAGCCGAAACTTAAATAAATCCTAGAAAATAAAATAAAATTCTAAAAATGCGAAAACAAAATTTTACCGTCTAAATAAAATATTTAGAACAAGATGAACATTTTCTTGGCCCTAAAATGCAATTTTGAAAAACGTGTAATTTTTCTAATGCAAATAAAATAGCAATAAAAATCCGAATAAAATCAAATATTTGATGTTAATATTTTTCCTCCAATATTTCAATTATTTTGGAGAAGTCATATTATCTCCTCTCATATATTTTAATATTAAATATTTTCGGAGAGAAAAATAATTAAAACCAAAATCCTCATTTCAATATTTGATAGAATTCAAATATGAAAACAATGAAATCCCCAGCTCTCTGCGAGGGTCCTTGAGTTGCTTAGGATTTCGAGGATCGAGAAACAAAATGCAATAAAATATGATATGCATGAATGATCTATGTATAACATTCCAAATTGAAAATTTGGGATGTTACAAACCTACCCCCTTAAGTTGAATCTCGCCCTCAAGATTCGGGTTGGCTAGAAAATAGGTGTGGGTGGTCTTTGCGAAGATCATCCTCTCGTTCCCAGGTGGCTTCGTCCTCGATATGGTGGCTCCACTGAACTTTGCAAAAGTTAATAACCTTGCTGCGGGTGACTTGGCTGGCAAATTCAGGAATCCTGACTGGCTTCTCCTCATAGGTCAAATCACTATCCAACTGAATCGCCTCCAAGGGTACTGTATCTCTTAACGGTATATCGGCCATCTCAACATGACATTTCTTCAGCTGTGAAAGATGAAATACATCATGAACTCCTGACAGTCCTTCAGGTAACTCCAACTTGTAGGCAACTTCTCCCATATGTTCCAAAACACAATACGGTCCTACAAATCTCAGGGCTAACTTTCCCTTGACTCCAAAACGTTTCACTCCTCGCAAGGGTGACACTCGCAGATATGCTCTATCTCCAATTTCATAGGTTACCTCCTTGCATTTCGAATTTGCATAACTCTTCTGCCTGGACTGAGCTACCTTTAGTATATCTTGGATTAGCTTAACTTTCTCTTCAGACTCCTTGATCAAATCTGGTCCAAACAACTGTCGGTCTCCCACTTCATCCCACATCAATGGTGTTCTACACCTTCGTCCATACAGGGCTTCGAACGGTGTCATCTTCAAACTGGCTTGGTAGCTATTGTTGTATGAGAACTCCGCGTAGGGCAAATTGTCATCCCAACTAGATCCATAATCTAGCGCACAGGCCCTCAACATATCCTCCAGAATCTGGTTGACTCTCTTGGTCTGTCCATCTGTCTGCGTGTGAAATGCTGTATTTAACTCCAACCTTGTCCCCAAATATTGGTGTAGCTGATGCCAAAACTTTGAAGCAAACCGTGTTCCTCTATCTGATACGATGGTCCTTGGACTCCATGCAGACATACGATCCTGGTCATATATTATAACGCCCTCGATGTGGCTACATCTCCTACGTGTCGAAGCACGATTTAGAGGCAGAACCGCATTGAAAGCTATGTCGCAAGTAAGGTAATCTTCACAACAACCCATGTAAATAAATAAAACGGGAAAAGATACATAGTTGGCTTACACTCGCCACGTCACACAAATACATAAATAAGTCATTACATTCATCCAATACACTCAGGGTCCGACTACGATACCAAAATAAAGATCAACCCCAAAATGCGACAAAGTCCCCGATCGCCCCAACTGGGCACCACTACTGATCATCTGGGAAAGACACATAGTAACGACGAGAGTCTTCATCAAACTCCCACTTGAGCTCAAGCGCATCATCTGGAGCGGTTTCATCGGTCCCTGCATCTGGTTTTGGAAGTAAACTGTGAGTCACGGGGACTCATCAATCTCACACCCTCGCGATCAAGACTATTTAAGCTTATAGGTAAGGCAAAGGTATGAGGTGGAGCTACAGCAAGAGACTAGCATATATGGTGGCTAACATATTCGCAAAAGAGAGCGAGAAGAGAAGGCAAAAGCACGGTTGAACAACTATGATCAAGAAGTGATCCTAGAACAACCTACGTCAAGCATTACTCCAACACCGTGTTCACTTCCCAGACTCCACCGAGAAGAGACCATCACGGTTACACACGCGGTTGATGTATTTTAATTAAGTTAAGTTTCATGTTATCTACAACCGGGCATTAACAAATTCCCATCTGCCCATAACCGCGGGCACGGCTCTCGAAAGTTCAAATCCTTGTAGGGGAGTCCCAACTTAGCCCATCACAAGCTCTCATGGCCAACGAAGGATATTCTTTCTCCCAAGACAATCCGATCAGACTCGGCATCTTGGTTACAAGACATCCTCGACAATGGTAAAACAAGTCTAGCAACATCGCCCGAATGTGCCAACAAATCCCGATAGGAGCTGCACATATCTTGTTGTCAGGGCACACTCAGATGAGACATCCTACGAGTAAAACCAACCCTCAATTTGCCCCGAGGTGGCCTCGCAGTCTACTCGGTCGGACGAACACTCAGAGGAGCACTGGCCCAGGGGGTTTAAATAAAGATGACCCTTGGGCTCCGGAAACCCAAGGGAAAAAGAGGCTAGGTGGCAAATGGTAAAACACAGGTTGGGCATTGCTGGAGGAGTTTATTCAAGGCGAACTGTCAAGGGGTTCCCATTATAACCCAACCATGTAAGGAACGCAAAATCCGGGAACATAACACCGATATGAGGGAAACTAGGGCGGCAAGAGTGGAACAAAACACTAGGAAAAAGGTCGAGCCATCCACCCTTTACCAAGTATATAGATGCATTAATATAAACAAGATAATATGGTGATATCCCAACAAGAAACAATTTTCCAACGAGGAACAATCTCCAATCTTCACCTGCAACTAGCAACGCTATAAGAGGGGCTGAGCAAAGCGGTAACATAGCCAAACAACGGTTTGCTAGGACATGGTGGGTTAGAGGTTTGACATGGCAATATGGGAGGCATGGTAAGCAAGTGGTAGCTATCGTAGCATAGGCATAGCAAAAGAGCGAGCATCTAGCAAGCAAAGATAGAAGTGATTTCGAGGGTATGATCATCTTGCCTGCAAAGTTGTCAGACTTGCCTTGATCCTCGTAAGCGAACTCAACGGGATCCTCGTTCACGAACTCGTCTCCCGGATCTACCCAAACAAGAACAACAAGCAAACGGAACACAATCAACCACGTGCAATGCTCAAACAATATGATGCAAACATGGTATGATATGCGGGATGCGGTATGTGATGCATATGCAAGATTTGACAAGGAATGATAGAACCTAGCCTCAACTTGGAAATCCAAGAGTGCCACTGTAAAGGTGATTTGATTTCGGTTGAAATCAATATAAAGATCACCGGAATCGGATGCACGGTTTGGAAATGGCAAGCAAAACAAATATGGCACCGGTCTGCGATAATCAGCAAGTAGCCATCTAAATGCATCAAGATAAATATGCTACAGCACTCAAACATGACAACAAAATACATGGCAGGGATCCACTCATGAAGCTTGACAAAAGATGAACACTGAGCTATGGCTAATTCATCCATTAACAGGTTCAAACAAGCATGGCAAAAGAGCAAATGATAACAGGTTTCAGACTTAGTGAAATTAACACAAGCCTGGAATTTACCATCAGGAAGCACAGTTTAGAGCATGAAAACTACAAGCTACAGGAACTTAACATGGCAAGTCAAGGCATGGTATGAAGCTACTCAAAGCACTTAACAAAAGTCCTTTAGTGACCTTGAGCCAAAAGCGATCGAAAAGTAAAATTGCAAGCATGTGAACATGGCAAAAAACATAAATAGATTTAGACTTAGTGAAAAACTAGAGCATGCAAAACAGTGAACGAGTAGGCATGTTTACGAGCTCGATGCACTCACTACAGAGCATGGCATGACAAACTAAGCATACATCCATCAAGAAGGCATGGCATAGGGGCGAGACATGGCAAGAACAACAACATAGCATGCACGGATCAATAGCAACATCCTCGGCAAATTCGCTAGAAATGTCAACAATCTGCCAGGATCATTTTATAGCTAAAGTAGAGCTCGATTGACTCAAGCTAGGGTGCTCCATAATTGCAAACAATGACATGGATGGATAGAGAACCACAATGTTAACAAAACATCCTTACTGATCATCCTCAAAAGAGGCACGAATCACTAGAAAACAACATGAACATATGGCATAACAACAAAAACAGGACAAGGACTTAGTGAAATTCTAAGTCCCTGAAATCAGCATCAACGATTACACTACTTTGCAAGCTTGTGCTAGTCACCACAAATATCACAAAAATACATGGCATACATCCCTGTAAAGATGGCATGGCACATAACAAAACACATGTAGAGCTCAGGATCATAGCATGCACACATTAATCATGGCAGAAATGACAAAATGCCATTTGCTGAAACAGATCTGACAAATTCCTCACATAGCCCTCTTCCAACAGCATTTCGGGCATCAAGATGAGCTCAAATGAAAAAGATGCAATGAGATGAAATGATGTACTCGTCGAGGCGAACATTTTGATATGCTACACGCATGAATCGGAGCTACGGATGCAGAGTTATGACATGATGAAGATTGCAAAAAATTAACGAGAGGAGAGGGAAAAAGTCAACCCCGAATAGATACAGGGTTCCTTGCGGGCACGCAAACCAAGGTCTCCTACGGCTTTGTTTTTGCTCCGGCGAAGTCGAAGCTCCGAACCGGCGAGGGGGAGGCGAGGAGGAGGCGAGATCCGGTGGACTCTAGGTGCTCCGGCGACGAGGGCACCAGACGGTGCGGCGGTGGGCGGCTCCGGAACTCCTCCGGCGAGCTCGGGCGGAGCCAGGCGGCGGCCGGCGCGGTCCGGTGGGCGATGTGGCGATGCGCGCGGCAGTGGGGAAGCGGCGCGTTGAGGCGAGCGACGCGCGGCAGGGAGGCAGGCGGTGGCAGCGCGATGGGCTCCGAGGGCCGGCTGCGGGCCGCGGGGGCCTCGGCGGCGGCGGGTGGCGGGGCGCCACGTGGCGTCGCCTGATTGGCGTGGAGGCAGCGGTGGCGGCTTCGTTCGGTGGCGGCGGATGTGTCCGCCCGCGGGGAGATGAGCGGGGCTAGGGTTAGGGTAGGAATGACCCGGGATTTTCGGGGAAGAGACCATTTTATAGGTAGGAGGAGCTAGGAAGCTCCAAATGAGGTGCGGTTTTGGGCCACGCGATCTTGATCAAACGCTCTAGATGATGGAGAGGGTTTTAGGTGGGTTTTGGGCCAAATTGGAAAGGTGTTGGGCTGTAACACACACGAGGCCTTTTCGGTCCCTCGGTTAACCGTTGGAGTATCAAACGAAGTCCAAATGGCGCGAAACTTGACAGGCGGTCCACCGGTAGTAAACCAAGGCCGGATGGCAAGTCTCGGTCCAATCCGAAAATGTTTAACCCCCACACGAAAAGAGGTAGAAAGGGGCACCGGAGGACATAGGAGCGCCGGAATGCAAAACGGACAACGGGGAAAATACTTGGATGCATGAGACGAACACATATGCGAATGCAATGCACATGATGACATGATATGAGATGCATGACAAAGACAACAACACACGGAATTAAAAACCCGACAACGACGAAATGAAATAACTTAGTGCCGGAAACGGCAAGAGTTGGAGTACAGATAAGGTAAATTACATCCTGGGTGTTACAACACTCCACCACTACGAAAGGATCTCGTCCTGAGATCTAGGACTGGAAAAACCCCGAGTACTCAGAACAAAGGTGATCCTCACATTCCCAGGTGGCTTCACGGTCGAAATGGTGTGACCACTTGACTTTGAGGAATTTGATTGACTTGTTGCGAGTCTTGCGCTCAGTTTGTTCAAGAATAGCAACTGGGTGCTCACGATAAGAAAGGTCTTCTTGGAGATCAATGTCTTCGAAGTTGACGGTGCGGCAAGGGGTCTTGAAGCACTTGCGGAGCTGAGAGACATGGAACACGTCATGCACATTTGCAAAGTTGGAGGGAAGCTCGAGTTGATAGGCAACATCGCCTCTCTGGCTGACGATCTTGAAAGGGCCCACGTATCTAGGGGCAAGCTTCTCTTTGATACCGAAGTGACGAGTAGCTTTCATTGGAGAAATGCGGAGGTAAACATGGTCTCCGATCTTGAAAGCCAAATCACGATGCTTACTATCATAGTAGCTCTTCTGGCGCGATTGCGCTTCTTTGAGGTTATCACGAATGACTTTGCACATCTCTTCTACCTCTGTGATCAAGTTATTTCCAATAAGTTGACGTTCACCAGCCTTTGACCAGTTGAGAGGAGTACAATACTTCCTGCCATAGAGAATTTCAAATGGGGCCTTGCCCGAACTCGTTTAGAAGCTGTTGTTGTAGGAGAACTCGGCATATGGAAGACAATCTTCCCACTTCATACCGAAGGAGATAACGCAAGCCCTGAGCATATCTTCAAGGATCTGATTGACACGCTCGACTTGGCCGCTAGTTTGAGGATGAAAAGCTGTGCTGAAACGGATGTTGGTGCCCATGGCCTTCTGAAAAGAATCCCAAAACTTGGAGGTGAAGATGCTGCCATGATCTGAAGAAATCAACTGTGGAATGCCGTGCAGAGAGACGATCCGAGAGGTATATAGCTCTACCAATTGAGCTGCTGTGATAGACTCTTTGATAGGCAGAAAGTGAGCCACTTTTGTGAGTTTGTCGATGACAACGAAGATAGCATCATTTCCATGCTTGTACTTTGGAAATCCAGTCACGAAGTCCATCTCAATGTGGTCAAACTTCCATTCTGGTGTGGCAAGAGGATGGAGGAGACCAGCTGGTCGTTGGTGTTCTTTCTTCACTCTTCTGCAGACATCACATTCATTCACGAACTGAGCAATCTCACGCTTCATTCGAGTCCACCAATACGACTGCTTGAGGTCCTGGTACATCTTTGTACTTCCAGGGTGGATAGAGAGGAGTGAATTGTGAGCCTCGTTCATAATGACTTTACGAAGGTCACCTTTAGGCACAACAATGCGATCCTCGAAGAAGAGAGTATCCTTGTCATCAAGACGATAGCACTTGTACTTGGATTGACTCTTGGCAATCCCAATCTTCGCCTTCTTCACCATAGCATCAAGAACTTGAGCCTCACGAATCTGATCTTCCAAGGTAGGAGAGACTTGAAGGTTGGTGAGTAAACCTTGAGGAACAACTTGCAGATTGAGTTTGCAGAAAGCTTCACAAAGCTTGGGTTGGTAGGGCTTGAGAATCAAACTGTTGCAGTAAGCCTTTCTTCACAAAGCGTCAGCAATTACATTGGCCTTGCCTGGAGTATATTCGATACTCGGATTATACTCTTGAATCATTTCGACCCAATGAGTCTGCCTGAGGTTGAGATTAGGCTGACTGAAGATGTACTTGAGACTCTTGTGGTCAGTGAAGATGTCCACTTTTCTTCCCAATAACAGATGTCTCCAAGTCAAAAGAGCATGAACAACTGCCGCCAACTAGAGGTCATGAGTGGGGTAGTTCTTCTCGTTGGGCTTCAACTAGCGAGAAGTATAAGCCACAACTTTCTTATCTTGCATCAACACTGCACCAAGACCTTGAAGAGAGGCATCACAGAAGACCTCGAACGGTTTGGATTCATCAAGAGGAGTCAGAACTGGAGTAGTGACTAATTTCTCTTTTAGGGTGTTGAAAGCGATGTCACATTCAGGAGACCAAACGTACTTGACATGCTTCTCGAGAAGGTTGGAAAGAGGCTTCGCGATCCTTGAAAAGTTCTCAACGAACCTTCGACAATAGCTTGCGAGCCCAAGGAAGCTGCGGAGTTGCTTCACATTCTGAGGTGGTTCCCAATTCACAATTGTAGACACCTTCTCAGGATTCACTGATATGCCCTTGGCAGAGATGATATGTCCAAGATAGAGAACCTCATCGAGCCAAAACTCGCACTTTGAAAACATGGCGTAGAACTGATGTTCTCCGAGCTTATCCAGCACCAAACGCAAGTGCTTGGCATGATCTTCCTTGTTCTTGGAAATGACCAAAATGTCATCGAGGTAGACCAAGACGAAGTCATTTGTGTAGGGGTTGAATGTTGGAAATATGCCCTAGAGTCAATAATAAAATGATTATTATATTTCCTTGTTCATGATAATTGTCTATTATTCATGCTATAATTGTATTATCCGGAAATCGTAATACATGTGTGAATACATAGACCACAATGTGTCCCTAGTGAGCCTCTAGTTGACTAGCTCGTTGATCAACAGATAGTCATGGTTTCCTGGCTATGGACATGGGGATGTCATTGATAACGGGTTCACATCATTAGGAGAATGATGTGATGGACAAGACCCAAACCTAAGCATAGCACAAAGATCGTGTAAGTTCGTTTTGTGAGAGCTTTTCTAATGTCAAGTATCATTTCCTTAGACCATGAGATTGTGCAACTCCCGGATACCGTAGGAGTGCTTTGGGTGTATCAAACGTCACAACGTAACTGGGTGGCTATAAAGGTGCACTACGGGTATCTCCGAAAGTGTCTATTGGGTTGGCACGAATCGAGACTGGGATTTGTCACTCCGTATGACGGAGAGGTATCTCTGGGCCCACTCGGTAATGCATCATCATAATGAGCTCAATGTGACCAAGGGGTTGGTCACGGGATCATGCATTACGGTACGAGTAAAGTGACTTGCCGGTAACGAGATTGAACAAGGTATTGGGATACCGACGATCGAGTCTCGGGCAAGTAACGTACCGATTGACAAAGGGAATTGAATACGGGATTGATTAAGTCCTCAACATCGTGGTTCATCTGATGAGATCATCGAGGAGCATGTGGGAACCAACATGGGTATCCAGATCCCACTGTTGGTTATTGACCGGAGAGGCGTCTCGGTCATGTATGCGTGTCTCCCGAACCCGTAGGGTCTACACACTTAAGGTTCGGTGACGCTAGGGTTGTAGAGATATTAGTATGCAGTAACCCGAAAGTTGTTCGGAGTCCCGGATGAGATCCCGGATGAGGTCTAGAGGTAAAGATTTATATATAGGAAGTCCAGTTTCGGCCAGCGGGAAGGTTTCGGGGGTTACCGGTATTGTACCAGGACCACAGGAAGGGTCCCGGGGGTCCACCGGATGGGGCCACCTATCCCGGAGGGCCCCATGGGCTGAAGTGGTGTGGGAACCAGCCCCTGATGGGCTGGTGCGCCCCACCCAAGGGCCCAAGGCGCCTAGGGTTGGAAACCCTAGGGAGCCGTTGCCCCCCGAGGGGGCATGCGCCCCCTGGTTGGAAACCCTAAGGGGGCCGCCCCCCCCCTTTTAGATGGGATCTCCAAGGGGGCATGCGCCCCCTAGCCCCTATATATAGTGGAAGGGAGGGAGGGCAGCCGCACCTTGCTCTTGGCGCCTCCCTCTCCCTCCGTAACACCTCTCCTCCCCGCTTGTGCTTGGCGAACCCCTGCCGGGATCCTGCTGCATCCACCACCACGCCGTCGTGCTGCTGGATCTTCATCAACCTCTCCTTCCCCCTTGCTGGATCAAGAAGGAGGAGACGTCTTCCCAACCATACGTGTGTTGGACGCGGAGGTGCTGTCCGTTCGGCACTTGGTCATCGGTGATTTGGATCACGGCGAGTACGACTCCATCATCCCCGTTCACTTGAACGCTTCCGCTCGCGATCTACAAGGGTATGTAGATGCACTCCTATTCCCCTCGTTGCTAGAATACTCCATAGATTGATCTTGGTGATGCATAGAATTTTTTTAATTTCTGCTACGATCCCCAACAGTGGTATCAGAGCTAGGTCTATGCGTAGTTACTATGCACGAGTAGAACACAAAGTAGTTGTGGGCGTCGATATTGTCGATTTGCTTGCCATTACTAGTCCTATCTTGATTCGGCGGCATCGTGGGATGAAGCGGCCCGGACCAACCTTACACGTACGCTTACGTGAGACCGGTTCCACCGACTGACATGCACTAGTTGCATAAGGTGGCTGGCGGGTGTCTGTCTCTCCCACTTTAGTCGAATCGGATTCGATGAATAGGGTCCTTATGAAGGATAAATAGAAATTGGCAATTCACGTTGTGGTTTTGGCGTAGGTAAGAAATGTTCTTGCTAGAAACCTATAGCAGCCATGTAAAAACTTGCAACAATAATTAGAGGACGTCTAACTTGTTTTTGCAGCAAGTGTTTTGTGATGTGATATGGCCAAACGTTGTGATGAATGATGAATGATATATGTGATGTATGAGATTGATCATGTTCTTGTAATAGGAATCACGACTTCCATGTCGATGAGTACGACAACCGGCAGGAGCCATAGGAGTTGTCTTTATTTATTTATGACCTGCGTGTCAACATAAACGTCATGTAATTACTTTACTTTATTGCTAAAGCGTTAGCCATAGTAGTAGAAGTAATAGATGACGAGACAACTTCAAGAAGACACGATGATGGAGATCATGGTGTCATGCCGGTCACAACGATGATCATGGAGTCCCGAAGATGGAGATCAAAGGAGCAAAGGATATTGGCCATATCATGTCACTATTTGATTGCTTGTGATGTTTATCATGTTTTACATCTTATTTGCGTAGAACGGCGGTAGCTTAAATAAGATGATCCCTCGTAATAATTTCAAGAAAAGTGTTCCCCCTAACTGTGCACCGTTGCGAAGGTTCGTTGTTTCGAAGCACCACGTGATGATCGGGTGTGATAGATTCTAACATTCGAATACAACGGGTGTCAGACAGATTTACACACGCAATACACTTAGGTTGACTTGACGAGCCTAGCATGTACAGACATGGCCTCGGAACACAGAAGACCGAAAGGTCGAGCATGAGTCGTATAGAAGATACTATCAACATGAAGATGTTCACCAATGTTGACTAGTCCGTCTCACGTGATGATCGGACACGACCTAGTTAACTCGGATCATGTTATACTTAGATGACTGGAGGGATGTCTATCTGAGTGGGAGTTCATTTAATAATTTGATTAGATGAACTTAATTATCATGAACTTAGTCTAAAATCTTTACAATATGTCTTGTAGATCAAATGGCCCACATTGTCCTCAACTTCAACGCGTTCCTAGAGAAAACCAAGCTAAAAGACGATGGCAGCAACTATACAGACTGGGTCCGGAACCTGAGGATCATCCTCATAGATTCCAAGAAAGATTATGTCCTAGAAGCACCGCTAGGTGACGCACCCGTCCCACAGAACCAAGACGTTATGAACGCTTGGCAGACACATGCTGATGATTACTCCCTCATTCAGTGCGGCATGCTTTACAGCTTAGAACCGGGGCTCCAAAAGCGTTTTGAGAGACACGGAGCATATGCGATGTTCGAAGAGCTGAAAATGGTTTTTCAAGCTCATGCCCGGGTCGAGAGATATGAAGTCTCTGACAAGTTCTTCAGCTGTAAGATGGAGGAAAATAGTTCTGTCAGTGAGCACATACTCAAAATGTCTGGGTTGCATAACCGCTTGACTCAGCTGGGAGTTAATCTCCCGGATGACGCGGTCATTGACAGAATCCTTCAGTCGCTTCCACCGAGCTACAAGAGCTTTGTGATGAACTTCAATATGCAGGGGATGGAAAAGACCATTCCTGAAGTATTTGCAATGCTGAAATCAGCAGAGGTAGAAGTCAAAAAGGAACATCAAGTGTTGATGGTGAATAAAACCACTAAGTTCAAGAAAGGCAAGGGTAAGAAGAACTTCAAGAAGCACGGCAAGGGAGTTGCCGCGCCCGGTAAGCAAGCTGCTGGGAAGAAGCCAAAGAATGGACCCAAGCCCGAGACTGAGTGTTTTTATTGCAAGGGAAGTGGTCACTGGAAGCGGAACTGCCCCAAATACTTAGCGGACAAGAAGGTCGGCATCACGAAAGGTATATGTGATATACATGTAATTGATGTGTACCTTACCAGTACTTGTAGTAGCTCCTGGGTATTTGATACCGGTGCGGTTGCTCACATTTGTAACTCAAAGCAGGAGCTGCGGAATAAACGGAGACTAGCGAAGGACGATGTGACGATGCGCGTCGGGAATGGTTCCAAGGTCGATGTGATCGCCGTCGGCACGCTACCTCTACATTTACCTACGGGATTAGTTTTAAACCTCAATAGTTGTTATTTAGTACCAGCTTTGAGCATGAACATTGTATTAGGATCTCGTTTAATACGAGATGGCTACTCATTTAAATCCGAGAATAATGGTTGTTCTATTTATATGAGAGATATGTTTTATGGTTATGCTCCGATGGTGAATGGTTTATTCCTAATGAATCTCGAGCGTAATGCTACACATATTCATAGTGTGAATACCAAAAGATGTAAGGTTGATAATGATAGTCCCACGTACTTGTGGCACTGCCGCCTTGGTCACATAGGTGTCAAACGCATGAAGAAGCTCCATGCAGATGGACTTTTAGAGTCTCTTGATTACGAATCATTTGACACGTGCGAACCATGCCTCATGGGTAAGATGACCAAGACTCCATTCTCAGGAACAATGGAGCGAGCAACCAACTTATTGGAAAACATACATACTGATGTGTGCGGTCCAATGAGTGTTGAGGCTCGGGGTGGCTATCGTTATGTTCTCACTCTCACTGATGACTTGAGTAGATATGGGTATCTCTACTTAATGAAACACAAGTCTGAGACCTTCGAAAAGTTCAAGGAATTTCAGAGTGAGGTTGAGAATCAATGTGACAGAAAAATAAAGTTCTTATGATCAGATCGTGGGGGAGAATATTTAAGTCACGAATTTGGCACACACTTAAGGAAATGTGGAATCGTTTCACAACTCACGCCGCCTGGAACACCTCAGCGTAACGGTGTGTCTGAACGTCGTAATCGCACTCTATTGGATATGGTGCGATGTATGATGTCTCTTACCGATCTACCGCTCTCATTTTGGGGCTATGCTTTAGAGACTGCTGCATTCACTTTAAATAGGGCTCCGTCGAAATCCGTTGAGACGACACCGTATGAATTATGGTTTGGGAAGAAACCTAAGCTGTCGTTTCTAAAAGTTTGGGGATGCGATGCTTATGTCAAGAAACTTCAACCTGAAAAGCTCGAACCCAATTCAGAAAAATGTGTCTTCATAGGATACCCTAAGGAAACCATTGGGTATACCTTCTACCTCAGATCCGAAGGCAAGATCTTCGTTTCCAAGAATGGATCCTTTCTAGAGAAGGAGTTTCTCTCGAAAGAAGTAAGTGGGAGGAAAGTAGAGCTTGATGAAGTAATGCCTCTTGAAGCAGAGAGTAGCGCAGCTCAGGAAAATGTTCCTGTGGTGCCTGCACCGATTAGAGAGGAAGTTAATGATGATGATCAATATACTTCGGATCAAGCTCCTACTGAACTTCGTAGGTCCACAAGGACACGTTCCGTACCAGAGTGGTACGGCAAACCTATCTTGGAAATCATGTTGTTAGACAACGGTGAACCTTCGAACTATGAAGAAGCGATGGCGGGCCCAGATTCCGACAAATGGCTAGAAGCCATGAAATCCGAGATAGAATCCATGTATGAAAACAAAGTCTGGACTTTGACTGAGTTGCCCGAAGATCGGCGAGCCATAGAAAATAAATGGATCTTTAAGAAGAAGACAGACGCGGATGGTAATGTGACCATCTATAAGGCTCGACTTGTCGCTAAGGGTTATCGACAAGTTCAAGGGGTTGACTACGATGGGACTTTCTCACCCGTAGCGAAGCTAAAGTCCGTCCGAATTATGTTAGCAATTACCGCATTCTATGATTATGAGATATGGCAAATGGACGTCAAAACGGCATTCCTTAACGACTTTCTTAAGGAAGAATTGTATATGATGCAGACGGAAGGTTTTGTCGATCCTAAGAATGCTAACAAGGTGTGCAAGCTCCAACGCTCAATCTATGGGCTGGTGCAAGCATCTCGGAGTTGGAACATTCACTTTGATGAGATGATCAAAGCGTTTGGGTTTATGCAGACTTATGGAGAAGCCTGCGTTTACAAGAAAGTGAGTGGGAGCTCTGTAGCATTTCTCATATTATATGTGGATGACATACTATTGATGGGAAATGATATAGAATTCTTGGAAAGCATAAAGGCCTATTTGAACAAGTGTTTTTCAATGAAGGACCTTGGAGAAGCTTCTTATATATTAGGCATCAAGATATAGAAGAAGTTCAATATGGATCAGTGCCTGTATTGCAAGGTGTGCGATTGAGCACGGCTCAATGCCCGACCACGGCAGAAGATATAGAAGAGATGAGTGTCATCCCCTATGCCTCAGCCATAGGGTCTATTATGTATGCCATGCTGTTTACCAAACCTGATGTAAACCTTGCCGTAAGTTTGGTAGGTAGGTACCAAAGTAATCCCGGCAAGGAACACTGGACAGCGGTCAAAAACATCCTGAAGTACCTGAAAAGGACCAAGGATATGTTTCTCGTTTATGGAGGTGGCGAAGAGCTCGTCATAAAGGGTTACGTCGACGCTAGCTTCGACACAGATCTGGATGACTCTAAGTAAAAAACCGGATACGTGTATATTTTGAATGGTGGGGCAGTAAGCTGGTGCAGTTGCAAGCAAAGCGTCATGGTGGGATCTACATGTGAAGTAGAATACATGGCAGCCTCGGAGGCAGCACAAGAAGCAATCTGGGTGAAGGAGTTCATCACCGACCTAGGAGTCATACCCAATGCGTCGGGGCCGATGACTCTCTTCTGTGACAAGGAGCCCAGGTTTCACAGGAAGACCAGGCATATCAAGCGTCGCTTCAACTCCATTCGTGAAAGTGTTCAAAATGGAGACATAGAAATTTGTAAAGTACATACGGACCTGAATGTAGCAGATCCGTTGACTAAACCTCTCCCTAGAGAAAAACATGATCAACACCAGAATTCCATGGGTGTTCGATTCATCACAATGTAACTAGATGATTGATTCTAGTGCAAGTGGGAGACTGTTGGAAATATGCCCTAGAGGAAATATTAAAATGATTATTATATTTCCTTGTTCATGATAATTGTCTATTATTCATGCTATAATTGTATTATCCGGAAATCGTAATACATGTGTGAATACATAGACCACAATGTGTCCCTAGTGAGCCTCTAGTTGACTAGCTCGTTGATCAACAGATAGTCATGGTTTCCTGGCTATGGACATGGGGATGTCATTGATAACGGGTTCACATCATTAGGAGAATGATGTGATGGACAAGACCCAAACCTAAGCATAGCACAAAGATCGTGTAAGTTCGTTTCGTGAGAGCTTTTCTAATGTCAAGTATCATTTCCTTAGACCATGAGATTGTGCAACTCCCGGATACCGTAGGAGTGCTTTGGGTGTATCAAACGTCACAACGTAACTGGGTGGCTATAAAGGTGCACTACGGGTATCTCCGAAAGTGTCTATTGGGTTGGCACGAATCGAGACTGGGATTTGTCACTCCGTATGACGGAGAGGTATCTCTGGGCCCACTCGGTAATGCATCATCATAATGAGCTCAATGTGACCAAGGGGTTGGTCACGGGATCATGCATTACGGTACGAGTAAAGTGACTTGCCGGTAACGAGATTGAACAAGGTATTGGGATACCGATGATCGAGTCTCGGGCAAGTAACGTACCAATTGACAAAGGGAATTGAATACGGGATTGATTAAGTTCTCGAAATCGTGGTTCATCCGATGAGATCATCGAGGAGCATGTGGGAGCCAACATGGGTATCCAGATCCCGCTGTTCGTTATTGACTGGAGAGGCGTCTCGGTCATGCCTGCGTGTCTCCCGAACCCGTAGGGTCTACACACTTAAGGTTCGGTGACGCTAGGGTTGTAGAGATATTAGTATGCAGTAACCCGAAAGTTGTTCGGAGTCCCGGATGAGATCCCGGACGTCACGAGGAGTTCCGGAATGGTCCGGAGGTAAAGATCTATATATAGGAAGTCCAGTTTCGGCCAGCGGTAAGGTTTCGGGGGTTACCGGTATTGTACCGGGACCACCGGAAGGGTCCCGATGGTCCACCGGATGGGGCCACCTATCCCGGAGGGCCCCATGGGCTGAAGTGGCGTGGGAACCAGCCCCTGATGGGCTGGTGCGCCCCACCCAAGGGCCCAAGGCGCCTAGGGTTGGAAACCCTAGGGGCCGTTGCTCCCCGAGGGGGCATGCGCCCCCCTGGTTGGAAACCCTAAGGGGGCCGTTGCCCCCCCTTTTAGATGGGATCTCCAAGGGGGCATGCGCCCCCCTAGCCCCTATATATAGTGGAAGGGAGGGAGGGCAGCCGCACCTTGCTCTTGGTGCCTCCCTCTCCCTCCGTAACACCTCTCCTCTTCGCTTGTGCTTGGCGAACCCCTGCCGGGATCCTGCTGCATCCACCACCACGCCGTTGTGCTGCTGAATCTTCATCAACCTCTCGTTCCCCCTTGCTGTATCAAGAAGGAGGAGACGTCTTCCCAACCATACGTGTGTTGAACGTGGAGGTGCTGTCCGTTCGGCACTTGGTCATTGGTGATTTGGATCACGGCGAGTACGACTCCATCATCCCCGTTCACTTGAACATTTCCGCTCGCGATCTACAAGGGTATGTAGATGCACTCCTATTCCCCTCGTTGCTAGAATACTCCATAGATTGATCTTGGTGATGCGTAGAATTTTTTTAATTTCTGCTACGATCCCCAACATTGAAGATGAAGTTCATCATGCGAGAGAAAGTCGGAGGAGCGTTGACAAGGCCAAAAGACATGACAGTGTATTCATATGAACCATAGCTTGCTATGAATGCTGTCTTGGGGATATCTTGCTCACGAATTCGGATCTGGTGATTGCCCATACAGAGATCAAGCTTGGAGAATACTTGAGCACCTTTGAGTTGTTCAAACAGCTCATTGATGTTGGGAAGTGGGTACTTGTTCTTTATAGTCTTCTTGTTCAATGGACGGTAGTCAACACAAAGTCGGTCCGTTGCATCCTTCTTCTTCACAAAAAGAACTCCACAACCCACGGAGAAGAACTAGGTCGGATGAGACCCATTCGCTCTTGAATATCGAGTTGCTTCTTCAACTCCTTCAACTGTTGAGGTCCAAGCTTGTAAGGACGTTTGCAAACAGGTTCCGTGCCAGGCTCAAGATCGATGAAGAATTCAACTGGCCGGTGCGGAGGCATTCCTGGAAGCTCTTCTGGAAAGATATCTTGATATTCGCAAATGACTGGAATTTACGAGATGGTATCCAGTTCACCCTTCTCATTGAGAGAAAACAGACAGATGGTATCATCACGAGCGGCAAAGACAATTACATCCTCAGACGTATGAGTCAATTGAATCTGACTGGCAGCACAATCAAGATGAGCCTTGTGCTTAGATAGCCAATCCATTCCGAGAATAAGATCAACATCCGAGTTACCAAGGACCACTAGAGAGGACAGAAACTTGTAGTCGCCCAACGTGATAGAGACATCGGGAGCAACCAAACTAGAAGTCAAAAGCTTGCTGGGAGAAACAACTTGCATGACTTTGGGCATAACCTCAGTATCAACATTGTGCTTCGATGCAAATGGGAATGACAAGAAAGAATGCGATGCACCAGTGTCAAAAGGTACTTTTGAAGGAACATCGTTAACATGAAGGTTACCCATAATGACATCTGACGAGTCCTCTGCCTGAGCTGCATTCATCAAGTTGACCTTGGCGTGCTTGGGGTTATGCTTGACCACAGCTGTACTTGCCGATCTCATAGGAGGAGGAGGAGGAGGAGGGAGATGCGATTGAAGCATTTGTTGCCATAGTGACCCTTCTGTTGGCACTTGTTGCACGTGACCTCTAAAAGAGGACGGTGATACGGAGCACTTGACCTTGGATCTTGAGACGAAGTCTTGTTCTAAAAGCCAGGGTTGGGTGGGTTGGAAGATCCACTGCCACCTTTGGTCTTCTGCTGATAAGGCTGACAGAACGGAGGAGGAGGAAGCCAATACTTTTACTGCTTAGCCACTTGAGTTAGGAAGAAGGAGTAGCATCTCTGACTCGCTTCTTGGAAGCATCACACTTCAGTTGAGCGGTCTCTTGCTTCATTGCCATATTGTAGAACTCATCATACTTCTTTGGCTCAAAAAGGACGAGAGCTAGCTGGAGTTCTTCTCTGAGACCACCCCTGAACTGGTATATCATGCTCTTCTCGTCAGGGACGTCCTGCTTGGCGAAACGAGCGAGCTTTTGGAACATGATGCTGTACTGGTAAACAGACATAGTGCCTTGCTTCAGGTTGCGGAATTCCTCACGCTTGCTTTCAACCACACTCTGAGGAATATGATGAGCTTTGAAGTCTTGACGGAATTCATCCCAGGTAATCGCACGGCCTCCTCTGGAATCTTTGTACTACTGAAACCATTCTGCAGCTTGGTCGTTGAGTTGGAAGGAAGCGAACTTGACAAAGTCCTTAGGCCTGACGTTACTGCACTCGAAATGCTTGCATATGTCCACGAGCCAATCATCAGCGTATGTTGCCTCAACACAATTGCTGAAGGACTTGGCTGGTTAGCGAGGAACTGGTTGAGTGTAGCAAACTGATTCTGATTGTTGCCATGGCCCAAGTTCCCTTGGTTGCGCTCTTGAAGAAGTTGCATGATCAGCTGCGTGTTTGCATTGGTAGCGACCATCACAGCTTGCCAAGCCTCCGGAGGTGGAGGTGGTGGTGGTGGATCAGGATTCGGAGTCGTGCGCGTTGGAGGAGCCATCCTGAAGAAGTTGACATCCCTTAGCAACTTCACAGACAAATATTGAAGCTGAATCAAACGGGTTGAAATTGGAACATAAAGTTTTCACATCTGAACAAAATGAATGAAAGCATTCCAGTTGAAATGGTCACATTTCCATAAGTTGAGAAGCCACTTAGAATTGAGGTAGAAGAATAAAACCAACAAGGTACGGACAAGAACGATACTAGGTGAGGATTACCCAATCCCAATCCAAATATCCACGGAAGAAGAACTAGAGCTACAAGAATTCCCACCTATGAAACTCCCAAACCTTTCTGGTTATGCAATCAGGTGTTGGGGATACAGGGGAAGCATAATATCTCACCCAAATCTAGCAAATCCTACATCTAGCTGTATCCATCCTTCAACACATAACCAAGAAACCTTAGGAAATCATCTACCTCAACCTTCGAAAAGCATCCGTTATACAAGTTATGCAATACTCCCGAACTCCTGCCCCAGTACTGGGTGGCGTCGAGGTTATCTCACCAACAACTGCATAAAAGAGATTTTCGATGTCAGCAAAACTCAGGTATTCCATAATCTCAACGATAAAATTGTGATGACAACACCTCAGAGCTCAACTCCCCGGGACACTGCCACAACCCCTAAATGACAGGAGGCACCAAGAACAATGTTCTTGTCACAAATCGATCGGAACGATTCCAAGATACCCGCGTGATCCTAAAATTTTTTTTAGTGAAATTTGAGAAGAGAAGAGTCAAAACTCTACGTCAAGATGCCTCACCAGAGCGACAAAGGGACTGGGGAGTAAAAAGAATTGCTAACTCTCTGATATATAATTCCTAAATGACTCAATTTTTTTTTCTAGACTCAACAATGCCAACGATTCAATCAAGCAGGGGGCTCCTAAAGTCGCGGAAGGCTCTGATTACCAACTTGTAACGCCCCGGACACACCCGCCGGTTGTCGTTACTCCTAGAGGGATCTAGACTGGCCCCACAGATCAATACTAGTCTTTTCTGCGCACTTTGTCCTCACTCATGCGCACCCAGGAGCAACTTCCCGGTCGGTCACCCATCCTGACACCACTCCAAGCTGAGCACGCTTAACTTTGGAGTTCTGTCTGAATGGGCTACCGGAAAAGAAGGAATTCCATATTGATATGAGTAGTCTATCATTCCTAATAAGCCAGGCCATCACATACACCCCCACTCAGAGGAACCGACGTCCTCGTCGAGCCACAGGAACGTTCCCTCTTGGCACAAACGTCTGTGCTTCCAGTCTGGTACATGTGCCATGCCGGGTGCCACGACAGGTCACAAACGTCATGAACAACATGACCACACACCTGTCCGTAACCATCCGTGTAACCGCGAGGGTCGGCTCTGATACCAACTTGTAACGCCCTCGATGCGGCTATATCTCCTACGTGTCGAAGCACGACTTAGAGGCATAACCGCATTGAAAGCTATGTCGCAAGTAAGGTAATCTTCACAACAACCCATGTAAATAAATAAAACGGGAAAAGATACATAGTTGGCTTACACTCGCCACGTCACACAAATACATAAATAAGTCATTACATTCATCCAATACACTCAGGGTCCGACTACGGTACCAAAATAAAGATCAATCCCCAAATGCGACAAAGTCCCCGATCGCCCCAACTGGGCACCACTACTGATCATCTGGGAAAGACACATAGTAACGACGAGAGTCTTCATCAAACTCCCACTTGAGCTCAAGAGGATGGTCTGGAGTGGTTTCATTGGTCCCTGCATCTGGTTTTTGAAGTAAACTGTGAGTCACCGGGACTCAGCAATCTCACACCCTCGCGATCAAGACTATTTAAGCTTAGAGGTAAGGCAAAGGTATGAGGTGGAGCTGCAGCAATAGACTAGCATATATGGTGGCTAACATATTCGCAAAAGAGAGCGAGAAGAGAAGGCAAAAGCACGGTCGAACAACTATGATCAAGAAGTGATCCTAGAACAACCTATGTCAAGCATTACTCCAACACCGTGTTCACTTCCCGGACTCCGCCGAGAAGAGACCATCATGGTTACACACGCGGTTGATGTATTTTAATTGAGTTAAGTTTCATGTTATCTACAACCGGACATTAACAAATTCCCATCTGCCCATAACCTCAGGCACGGCTTTCGAAAGTTCAAATCCCTGCAGGGGAGTCCCAACTTAGCCCATCACAAGCTCTCACGGCCAACGAAGGATATTCCTTCTCCCAAGACAATCCGATCAGACTCGGCATCCTGGTTAAAAGACATCCTCGACAATGGTAAAACAAGTCCAGCAACACCGCCCGAATGTGCTGACAAATCCCGATAGGAGCTGCACATATCTCGTTCTCAGGGCACACTCAGATGAGACATCCTATGAGTAAAAACAGCCCTCAAGTTGCCCCGAGGTGGCCCCGTAGTCTACTCGGTCGGACCAACACTCAGAGGAGCACTGGCCCAGGGGGGTTTAAATAAAGATGACCCTTGGGCTCCGGAAACCCAATGGAAAAAGAGGCTAGGTGGAAAATGGTAAAACCAAGGTTGGGCATTGCTGGAGGAGTTTTATTCAAGGCGAACTGTCAAGGGGTTCCCATTATAACCCAACCGTGTAAGGAACGCAAAATCCGGGAACATAACACCGATATGACGGAAACTAGGGCGGCAAGAGTGGAACAAAACACTAGGAAAAAGGCCGAGTCGTCCACCCTTTACCAAGTATATAGATGCATTAAGATAAACAAGATAATATGGTGATATCCCAACAAGAAACAATGTTCCAACAAGGAACAATCTCCAATCTTCACCTGCAACTAGCAACGCTATAAGAGGGGCTGAGCAAAGCGGTAACATAGCCAAACAACGGTTTGCTAGGACATGGTGGGTTAGAGGTTTGACATGGCAATATGGGAGGCATGGTAAGAAAGTGGTAGGTATCGTAGCATAGGCATAGCAAAAGAGAGAGCATCTAGCAAGCAAAGATAGAAGTGATTTCGAGGGTATGATCATCTTGCCTGCAAAGTTGTCAGACTTGCCTTGATCCTCGTAAGCGAACTCAACGGGCTCCTCGTTCACGAACTCGTCTCCCGGCTCTACCCAAACAAGAACAACAAGCAAACGGAACATAATCAACCACGTGCAATGCTCAAACAATATGATGCAAACATGGTATGATATGCGGGATGCGGTATGTGATGCGTATGCAAGATTTGACAAGGAATGATAGAACCTGGCCTCAACATGGAAATCCAAGAGTTCCACTGGAAAGGTGATTTGATTTTGGTTGAAATCAATATAAAGATCACCGGAATCGGATGCATGGTTTGGAAATGGAAAGCAAAACAAATATGGCACCGGTCTGCGATAATCAGCAAGCAGCCATCTAAATGCATCAAGATAAATATGCTACTGCACTCAAACATGACAACAAAATACATGGCAGGGATCCACTCATGAAGCTTGACAAAATATGAACACTGAGCTACGGTTAATTCATCCAATAACAGGTTCAAACAAGCATGGCAAAAGAGCAAATGATAACAGGTTTCAGACTTAGTGAAATTAACACAAGGTTGGAATTTATCATCAGGAAGCACACTTTAGAGCATGAAAACTACAAGCTACAGGAACTCAACATGGCAAGGAAAGGCATGGTATGAAGCTACTCAAAGCACTTAAGAAAAGTCCCTTAGTGACCTTGAGCCAAAGGGGATCAGAAAATACAATTGCAAGCATGTGAACATGGCAAAAAACATAAACAGATTCAGACTTAGTGAAAAACTGGAGCATGCAAAACAGTTAACGAGTAGGCATGTTTACGAGCTCGATGCACTCACTACAGAGCATGGCATGACAAACTAAGCATACATCCATCAAGAAGGCATGGCATAGGGGCAAGACATGGCAAGAACAACAACATAGCATGCACGGATCAATAGCAACATCCTCGGCAAAATCGCTAAACATGTCAACAATCTGCCAGGATCATTTTGTAGCAAAAGTAGAGCTCGATTGACTCAAGCTAGGGTGCTCCATAAATCCAAACAAAGACAGGGATGGATAGAGAACCACAATGTTAACAAAACATCCTTACTGATCATCCTCAAAAGAGGCACGGATCACTAGAAAACAACATGAACATATGGCATAACAACAAAAACAGGACAAGGACTTAGTGAAATTCTAAGTCCCTGAAATCTGCATCAACGATTACGCTACTTTGCAAGCTTGTGCTAGTCACCAAAAATATCACAAAAATACATGGCATACACCCCTGTAAAGATGGCATGGCATATAACAAAACACATGTAGAGCTCAGGATCATAGCATGCGCACATTAATCATGGTAAAATTGACAAAATGCCATTTGCTGAAACAGATCTGACAAATTCCTCACATAGCCCTCTTCCAATAGCATTTCGGGCATCAAGATGAGCTCAAATGAAAAAGATGTAGTGAGATGAAATGATGTACTCGTCAAGGCGAACATTTTGATATGCTACACGCACGAATCGGAGCTGCGGATGCAGAGTTATGGCATGATGAAGATTGCAAAAAATTAACGAGAGGAGAGAGAAAAAGTCAACCCCGACTAGATCTAGGGTTCCTCGCGGGCACGCAAACCGAGGTCTCCGGTGACGTCGTTTTTGCTCCAGCGAGGTCGAAGCTCCGAACCGGCGAGGGGGAGGCGAGGAGGAGGCGAGATCCGGTGGCCTCGAGGTGCTCCGACGACGAGGGCACCGGACGGCGCGGCGGTGGGCGGCTCCGGAACGTCTCCGGCGAGCTCGGGCGGAGCCAGGCGGCGGCCGGCGTGGTCCGGTGGGCGAGGTGGCGATGCGCGCGGCAGCGCTGAAGCGGCACGGTGTGGCGAGCGGCGCGCGGGAGGGAGGCGGGCGGTGGTGGCGCGATGGGCTCCGACGGCCGGCGGCGGGCCGTGCGGGCCTCGGTGGGCGGGTGGCGGGGCCCCACGTGGCGTCGCCTGATTGGCGCGGAGGCGGCAGTGGCGGCTTCATTCGGTGGCGGCGGATGTGTCCGCCCGCGGGGAGAGGAGCGGGGCTAGGGTTAGGGTAGGAATGACCCGGGATTTTCGGGGAAGAGACCATTTTATCGGTAGGAGGAGCTAGGAAGCTCCAAATGAGGTGCGGTTTTTGGCCGCGCGATCGTGATCGAATGCTCTAGATGATGGAGAGGGTTTTAGGTGGGTTTCGGGCCAAATTGGAAAGGTGTTGGGCTGTAACACACACGAGGCCTTTTCGATCCCTCGGTTAACCGTTGGAGTATCAAACGAAGTCCAAATGGCGCGAAACTTGACAGGCGGTCCACCGGTAGTAAACCAAGGTTGCATGGCAAATCTCGGTCCAATCCGGAAATGAATAACCCCCACACACGAAAAGAGGTAGAAAGGGGCACCGGACGACATAGGAGCGCCGGAATGCAAAACGGACAACGGGGAAAATGCTCGGATGCATGAGACGAACACATATGCGAATGCAATGCACATGATGACATGATATGAGATGCATGACAAAGACAACAACACATGGAGACAAAAACCCGACAACAAGAAATGAAATAACTTAGTGCCGGAAACGGCAAGAGTTGGAGTACAGATAAGGTAAATTACATCCGGGGTGTTACAGCACTCCACCACTACGAAAGGATCTCGTCCCGAGATCTAGGACTGGAAAAACTGTGGGTACTCAGAACGGAGGTGATCCTCGTGTTCCCAGGTGGATTCACGGTTGGAATGGTGTGACCACTTGACTTTGAGGAATTTGATTTACTTGTTGCGAGTCTTGCGCTCAGTTTCTTCAAGAATAGCAACTGGGTGCTCACGATAAGAAAGGTCTTCTTGGAGATCAATGTCTTCAAAGTTGACGGTGGGGTCAGGGGTCTTGAAGCACTTGCGGAGCTGAGAGACATGGAACACGTCGTGCACATTTGCAAAGTTGGAGGGAAGCTCGAGTTGATAGGCGAGATCGCCTCTCTTGCTGACGATCTTGAAAGGGCCCATGTATCTAGGGGCAAGCTTCCCTTTGATACCGAAGCGACGAGTACCTTTCATTGGAGAAACGCGGAGGTAAACATGGTCTCCGATCTCGAAAGCCAAATCATGATGCTTACTATCATAGTAGCTCTTCTGGCGCGATTGCGCTTCTTTGACGTTATCACGAATGACTTTGCACATCTCTTCTACCTCTGTGATCAAGTCATTTCAAACAAGTTGACGTTCACCAGTCTCTGACCAGTTGAGAGGAGTATGGCACATCCTACCATAGAGAATTTCAAATGGGGCCTTGCCCGAACTCGCTTGGAAACTGTTGTTGTAGGAGAACTCGGCATATGGAAGACAATCTTCCCACTTCATACCGAAGGAGATAACGCAAGCCCTGAGCATATCTTCAAGGATCTGATTGACACGCTCGACTTGGCCGCTAGTTTGAGGATGAAAAGCTGTGCTGAAAAGGATGTTGGTGCCCATGGCCTTCTGAAAAGAATCCCAAAACTTGGAGGTGAAGATGCTGCCGTGATCTGAAGAAATCAACTGTGGAATGCCGTGCAGAGAGACGATCCGAGAGGTATATAGCTCTACAAATTGAGCTGCTGTGATAGACTCTTTGATAGGCAGAAAGTGAGCCACTTTTGTGAGTTTGTCGATGACAACGAAGATAGCATCATTTCCACGCTTGTACTTTGGAAATCCAGTCACGAAGTCCATCTCAATGTGGTCAAACTTCCATTCTGGAGTGGCAAGAGGATGGAGGAGACCAGCTGGTCGTTGGTGTTCTTTCTTCACTCTTCTGCAGACATCACATTCATTCACGAACTGAGCAATCTCACGCTTCATTCGAGTCCACCAATACGACTGCTTGAGGTCTTGGTACATCTTTGTACTTCCAGGGTGGATAGAGAGGAGTCAATTGTGAGCCTCGTTCATAATGACTTTACGAAGGTCACCTTTAGGCACAACAATGCGATCCTCGAAGAAGAGAGTATCCTTGTCATCAAGACGATAGCACTTGTACTTGGATTGACTCTTGGCAATCCCAATCTTCGCCTTCTTCACCATAGCATCAAGAACTTGAGCCTCGCGAATCTGATCTTCCAAAGTACGAGAGACTTGAAGGTTGGCGACGAAACCTTGAGGAACAACTTGCAGATTGAGTTTGCGGAAAGCTTCACAAAGCTCGGGTTGGTAAGGCTTGAGAATCAAACTATTGTAGTAAGCCTTTCTTCTCAAAGCGTCAGCAATTACATTGGCCTTGCCTGGAGTATATTCGATACTCGGATTATACTCTTGAATCATTTCGACCCAACGAGTTTGCCTGAGGTTGGGATAAGGCTGAGTGAAGATGTACTTGAGACTCTTCTGGTCAGTGAAGATGTCCACTTTTCTTCCCAATAAGAGATGTCTCCAAGTCAAAAGAGCATGAACAACTGCCGCCAACTCGAGGTCGTGAGTGGGGTAGTTCTTCTCGTTGGGCTTCAACCAGCGAGAAGTATAAGCCACAACTTTCTTATCTTGCTTCAACACTGCACCAAGACCTTGAAGAGAGGCATCACAGAAGACCTTGAACGGTTTGGATTCATCAGGAGGAGTCAGAACTGGAGCAGTGACTAATTTCTCTTTCAGGGTGTTGAAAGCGATGTCACATTCAGGAGACCAAACGTACTTGACATGCTCCTCGAGAAGGTTGGAAAGAGGCTTCACGTTCTGAGGTGGTTCCCAATTCACAATTGCAGACACCTTCTCAGGATTCACCGCTATGCCCTTGGCAGAGATGATATGTCCAAGATAGAGAACCTCATCGAGCCAAAACTCGCACTTTGAAAACTTGGCATAGAACTGATGTTCTCTGAGCTTATCCAGCACCAAACGCAAGTGCTTGGCATGATCTTCCTTGTTCTTGGAAAATACCAAAATGTCATCGAGGTAGACCAAGACGAAGTCATTTGTGTAGGGGTTGAATGTTGGAAATATGCCCTAGAGTCAATAATAAAATGATTATTATATTTCCTTGTTCATGATAATTGTCTATTATTCATGCTATAATTGTATTATCCGGAAATCGTAATACATGTGTGAATACATAGACCACAATGTGTCCCTAGTGAGCCTCTAGTTGACTAGCTCGTTGATCTACTGCTACACCTTCTCCTAATATAACATGTCCAAGAAATCCGACTTCCTTTAACCAAAACTCGCATTTGCTGAACTTGGCATACAACTGGTGTTCCTTGAGTTTCTCGAGAACTAAACGCAAATGCTCTTCGTGCTCGTCCTCGTTCTTCGAGTATACCATTATATCATAAATGAACACCACAACAAACTTATCCAAATATTCCATGAACACTTTGTTCATCATGCTCATGAAGTAGGCAGGGGCGTTAGTCAGTCCAAATGACATAACCGTATACTCATATAACCCGTACCTTCTGGTAAATGCGGTTTTAGGACGAATGGTTATGAGGTGACCAACCGATGCCGACGCACGGAGCGGCCGAATGGTTATGAGGTGACCAACCGAGTGGCGATGCGCGGGGCAGCCAAGTGGTGATGAGGTGACCAACCGATGGCGACGCACGGAGCGGCCGAATGGTTATGAGGTGACCAACCAAGTGGCGACGCGCGGGGCGGCCGAGTGGTGATGAGGTGACCACCCAATGGCGATGCACGGAGCGGCCGAATGGTTATGAGGTGACCAACCGATGGCGACGCACGGAGCGGTCGAATGGTTATGAGGTGACCAACCGAGTGGCGACGCGTGGGGCGGCCGAGTGGTGATGAGGTGACTAACCGATGGCGACGCACGGAGCGGTCGAATGATGATGAGGTGTCTAACCGATGGCGATGCACAGAGCGGCCGAATGGTAATGAGGTGAACAACCGAGTGGCGACGCACGGAGCGGCCGAGAGGTGATGAGGTGACCAATCGATTGGCGACGCGCGGAGCGGCCGAGCGGTGATGAGGTGACCAATCGAGTGGCAACGCGCCGGGCGGCCGAGTGGTGATGAGGTGGCCAACCGAGTGGCGACGCGCGGGGCGGCCGAAGGGTGATGAGGTGACCAACCGAGTGGCGACGCATGGCGCGGCCGAGCGGGGATGAGGTAACCAACCGAGTGGCGACGCGCGGGGCGGCCGAGTGGTGATGAGGTGACCAACCGAGTGGCGACGCATGGCGCGGCCGAGCGGGGATGAGGTAACCAACCGAGTGGCGACGCGCGGGGCGGCCGAGTGGTGATGAGGTGACCAACCGAGTGGCGACGCACGGCGCGGCCGAGTGGTTATGAGGTGACCAACCGATGGCGACGCACGGAGCGGCCGAGTGGTGATGAGGTAACCAACCGATGGCGACGCACGGAGCGGCCGAATGGTTATGAGGTGACCAACCGATGGCGACACACGGAGCGGCCGAATGGTTATGAGGTGACCAACCGAGTGGCGACGCGTGGGGCGGCCGAGTGGTGATGAGGTGACCAACCGATGGTGACGCACGGAGTGGCCGAATGGTGATGAGGTGACTAACCGATGGTGATGCACGGAGCAGCCGAATGGTTATGAGGTGACCAACCGAGTGGCGACGCACGGAGCGGCCGAGGGGTGATGAGGTGACCAACTGAGTGGCGACGCGCGGAGCGGCCGAGCGGTGATGAGGTGACCAACCAAGTGGTGATGCGCGGGGCGGCCGAGCGGTGATGAGGTGACCAACCGAGTGGCGACGCGCGGAGCGGCCGAGCAGTGATGACGTAACCGACCGAGTGGCGACGCGCGGGGCGGCCGAGTGGTGATGAGGTGACCAACCGAGTTGCGACGCGCGGAGAGGCCGAGTGGTGATGCGGTAACCAACCGAGTGGCGACGCGCGGGGCGGTCGAGTGCTGATGAGGTGACCAACCGAGTGGCGACGAGTGGAGCAGCCGAGTGGTGATGAGGTAACCAACCGAGTGGCGACGCGTGGAGCGGCCGGATGGTGATGAGGTGACCAACCGAGTGGCGATGCACGGAGCGGCCGAGTGGTGATGGGGTGACCAACCGAGTGGCGACGCACGGAGTGGCCGAGTGGTGATGAGGTGACCAACCGAGTGGCGACGCGCGGAGCGGCCGAACATCTGCATATTATAATTTTCTGATAAAACCTTGTCAGGCAAGCAAATGAAGACGTGTCCTCCAAATGACCGCGAGGGGTGCCCGAATGGTGAGGACGTGTCCAATAGATGTCGGCGCGCAGGGCGACCGAGCGGTGACGAAGACATGTCTAGTGTCGAGTGCTTGTCCAACTATCGCAGTAGTTTGTTAACCGTCCGAGTAAACTATATGTCTCGGTGAACCTGGACGTGATAGAATGTCGGCGCCGGGAGAGGAAGCTCGCGCGCGCACGTGGGCGTGACTGGCTCGAGGAAGGAGCCGGTTCGGGTCTGTGCTGCATTGGGCAGTTGATGTCGGAGGATGGCGTGGCTGCTTGCAGGGGCGCAGCCAGCCCCCGGATGAATCTGTACGTTAGCCGGCCAAGTAAAAAGGTGAATCGACCAACTGGATCCACGGACTTGACAGCCAAGCGAGCGCTGTCCAAGTGAACACCTCATCTAAGTGCACCCGCGTGCCCGAGTGAACCACATCTGGGCTGCGATCCAGTCGCCACGCCATCAGTCGAGTGAAATAAAAGATGAGCCGGTCGGGTGACTACATGTTAGTCGTCTGTACATAGCTCAAATGGAATGTCTATCCGAGTGAACCACTGTCCGGAGACGATGACGGACGTGTGACCTCCAAGTTAGTAGGAAACATAGCTATGAATATATTTTGATGGACAAAGGGTCCCTGCACGGATGCATCTTGCAAGGATTAAAGGCCGTGGATGGTTATGCATGCATGCACAATTATACCTTTAGAAGTTTTGACCGCGGTAACTAAGAAACTGACACTGAAAATCCTCAGCTGATGAGGCGCTTAAAAAAGCAATTATACCTTTAGAAGGAGGCCCACGCAGTCACTAATGAGGAAAGTGCCCACGTCCAAAATCTATACGTGCATGCAAGAGGAGTTAGTTAGTTGGTAATTAAGGAAGAGTTAAAACCGCCCATGCATTTAGTGGACGTTTTCCTTTCCCACGGCCATTCATGTCCTGCATGCACAAGATAAATTGTAAGGAATTAAAGATTAGAAGGAAAGTGGAAGGCGAGGGGCAAGGCTCTCTGGTCGGTCACGGTGGTGATGTCAGCTTTGCTACGGATCCGGCGTGAGGTGAGGCAGTCTGCAAAAATCCGAGTGTGGGACGGCGTTCTCCTGCCAGGCTGCGTGCGGGCGGAGCTTGAGGTGGCGGCGTGTCGATCCAGTGGCTCCCGTCTTACCGTGATCATGGACAGCCCCTGCGTCGGTGCTATGTCAGGTCCGCGCATCGAGGGCGGGGATCGCGCTGTGTGGCTGACAAGGGACGCCGCAGGAAACTAGAAAGTCGCCCACCACACCATCGAGTGACGAGGTGGTCCTCCTCCACGCATGGTGTCTTCTCTTCTTCATTTTTCACTACTTCCTGAGATTTACGAACATAAAGGAGAAGAAGCGACCCATGGTAAGATCGTTGATGGATTGCAAAAGAAAGATATAGGATTAAATAGGCAATCCCCTGATCCTTTTGCGCGAAGAGCATCATGTGTTCGCCGTGAATGGCATGGTAGCCCAAACTCCACGGAACTCACGTTAGCGCGTGTACATATAGAAGAAAAACAACTATTGTTAGATTAAAAATCATTTGTATAGAAAAAGACAGGATGGAAACTTCCTGATCCCTTTGAACGAAGAGTATCATGCCTCTCCTGTGAATGGAGTGATGTCCTGAACATCAGATTCTCCATTGACGATTATTGATCGGCGGCGGAGATCGAAGAAATAAAACCATTTGCATCATGGCTCGATAGACGCCATGCCCCACGGTGGGCGCCAACTGTCGTGGTAACGATTCCGACAATAAGATAGGGGTAGGATAAAGGAGCATGATCTGTCGAGATCCATATGGGTGACACTGTTTATTAGCGAGTTCGGGCCTCTCACGGTAGAGATAACAACCCTATGTCTCGTGCTCCGGAGAGGCTTTGTTTTATCTTAGAATGTATCCGGAGATTACAATGAGAGAAGAACGGATCCCCGTAGTCCTGAGACTAATGGTTAGAAAGAGAGAAAGGTGAAAGAAAAGAGCCCCTAGTATAGTGGTGGGGGTGGCTTATATAGAGTGCGCCACCCCCTCACCTCCTATGTTACAAAGTGGGGCATGAATGCCATAAAGCCATCCCACTATCAAGCCTTCACTATGAGAATGATGTCGACTGCTTTGCTGCCTGCTGGTCTTCATATATCTGAGTGAGTCGTACGGTCGAGTGGTGAACTGTCATCCGAGTGGATGGTATGCTGCTTGGTCGAGTGGATAGTACGCTACTTGTCCGAGTGGATAGTATGTCTCTATGAAATTTACCTGGACCCACATGTTGTGTGGAACCATGCTTCATGATATTTCGACCCTTCGTGGGCCTACCTGTTATGTGTATCCCCAACAAGGCATCCTAACGTAGAGTTTTGACTCTTCTCTTCTCAAATTTCACTAAAAAAATTTAGCATCACGTGGGTATCTTGGAATCGTTCCGATGGTTTTGTGATGAGAACATTGTTCTTGGTGCCTCCTGACATTTAGGGGTTGTGGCAATTTCCCGGGGAGTAGAGCTCCGAGGTGTTGTCATCACAATTTTATCGTTGCAGTTCTGGAATACCTGAGTTCGCCGACATCGAAAATCTCCTTTATGCAGTTGTTGGTGAGATAACCTCGATGCCACCCAGTACTGGGGCGGGAGTTCGGGAGTATTGCCATAACCCAGGTTGAGGTAAATGATTTCCGAATGTTTCTTGGTTATGTGTTGAAGGATGGATAAAGCTGGATGTAGGATTTGCTAGTTTTGGGTGAGATATTATGCTTCCCCTGTATCCCCAACACCTGATTGCATAACCGGAAAGTTTTGGGAGTTTCATAGGTGGGAATTCATGTAGCTCTAGTATTTCTTTCCGCAGATAGTTGGTTTGTGATTGGGTAATCCTTACCAATTATTTGTTCATATATGTACCTTGTTGTTTTATTCATCTACCTCTATCTAAGTGGCTTCTCAATTTATGGAAGTGTGATCATTTAATTTGGAATCCATTCGTTCATTCTTGTTTGAATGTTAAGGCTATATGTTGCAATTTTGATCCATTTGATTCAGCTTGAATATATGTCTTTCAAGATGCTAACAGATGTCACCCTCTTCAGGATGGCTCCTCCAACGCGTCAGAATCTGGAACCTCTGCCACCACCTCCACCTTCGGAGGCATGGCAAGTTGTGATGGCCACTACCAACGCCAACATGCAGATGATTATGCAACTCTTGCAAGAGCGCAACCAAGGAAATCAAGGCCATGGCAACAATCAAACTCAGTTTGTTACCCTCAACCAGTTCCTCGCAAACCAGCCGAAGTCTTTCAGTAACTGTGTCGAGGCCACAGACGCTGACGATTGGCTCGTGGATATCTGCAAACATTTTGAGTGTAGCAACGTCAGGCATGAGGACTTTGTCTAGTTTGCTTCATTCCAACTCAAAGACCAAGCTGATGAGTGGTATCAACAATACGAAGATTCCAGAGGAGGTCGTGTGATTACCTGGCATGATTTCCGCCAAGACTTCAAAGCTCACCACATTCCTCAAAGTGTTGTTGAGAGTAAGCGTGAGGAGTTCCGCAACCTGAAGCAAGGCAACTTGTCTGTTTACCAATACAACATCCTGTTCCAGAGGCTCGCTCGCTTCGCCAAGAAAGACGTCCCTGATGAGAAGAGCATGATTTATCAGTTCAGAGGTGGCCTCAGAGAAGATCTGCAACTAGCTCTCGTGCTTTTTGAGCCGAAAAAGTATGATGAGTTCTACACCATGGCATTAAAGCAAGAGGCTGCTCAGCTCAAGTGTGATGCTTCCAAGAAGAGAGTCAGGGATGCAACTCCTTCTTATTCTTCAACTCAAGTGGCAGCTAAGCAGCAAAAGTATTGGTTGCCTCCTCCTCCTCCTCCGTTCCGTCAGCCTTATCAGCAGAAGAGCAAAGGTGGCAATGGATCTTCCCACCCACCCAACCCAGGCTTTCAGAGCAAAGCTTCGTCTCATGCTCCAAGATCAAGTGCTCCGTTTCACCGGCCGCTCTCAGAGGTTACGTGCAGCAAGTGTCAGCAGAAGGGTCACTATGCAAACAAATGTTTCAACCAGAGGCGTCTTCCACCTCCTCCTCCTGTGAGATCTGCTAGCAATGCAGTGGTCAAGCATAATCCCAAGCATGCCAAGGTCAACATGATGAACGCAGCTCAGGCAGAGGACTCGTCAGAAGTGATCATGGGTAACCTTCCTGTGAATGATATTCCTGCAAGAGTTCCTTTTGACACTTGTGCATCGTGTTCTTTCATGTCATTCCCTTTTGCATCGAAGCACAATGTTGACACAGAGGTTTTGTCCAAAGTCATGCAAGTTGTTTCTCCTGGAAATCTTATGACTTCTAGTTTGGTTGCTCCCGATGTCTCTGTTCAGTTTGGAGACCATAAATTTCTGTCCTCTCCAATGGTTCTTGGTAACTTGGATATTGATCTAATTCTCGGCATGGACTGGCTTTCTAAGCACAAATCTCAACTTGATTGTGCTGCCAGGCAGATTCAATTGACACACTCGTCTGAGGATGTGATCGTCTTTGCCGCTTGTGATGATACCATTCGACTGTTTTCTCTCAACGAGAAGGGCGAGTTGGATGCCATCTTCAAATTCCTATCGTTTGTGAATATCAAGACGTCTTTCCAGAAGAGCTTCCAGGAATGCCTCTTCACCGGCCAGTTGAATTCGTCATCGATCTTGAGCCTAGCACGGAACCTGTTTGCAAACGTCCTTACAAGCTTGGACCGAAAGAGTTGAAGGAGCTGAAGAAACAACTCGATGAACAAGAGCGTATGGGTCTGATCCGACCGAGTTCTTCTCCTTGGGGTTGTGGTGTTCTTTTTGTCAAGAAGAAGGATGGCACGGACCGACTTTGTGTCGACTACCGTCCATTGAACAAGAAGACCATAAAGAACAAGTACCCACTTCCCAACATCAACGAGCTTTTCGAACAACTCAAAGGTGCTCAAGTATTCTCCAAGCTTGACCTCCGTATGGGCTGTCATCAGATTCGCATTCGTGAACAAGATATCCCCAAGACAGCATTCAGGACAAGCTATGGGTCCTATGAATACACTATCATGTCTTTCGGCCTTGTAAACGCTCCTCCAACATTCTCTCGCACAATGAACTTCATCTTCAACCCTTACACAAATGACTTTGTCTTGGTTTATCTCGATGACATTTTGTTCTTTTCCAAGAACAAGGAGGATCATGCCAAGCATCTGAGATTGGTGCTGGACAAACTCAGAGAACATCAGTTCTATGCGAAGTTTTCAAAGTGCGAGTTTTGGCTCGATGAGGTTCTCTACCTTGGGCATATCATCTCCGCCAAGGGCATAGCTGTTAATCCTGAGAAGGTGTCTGCAATTGTGAATCGGGAACGACCTCAGAATGTGAAGCAGCTCCGTAGCTTTCTTGGGCTCGCAAGCTATTGTCGAAGATTCGTTGAGAATTTCTCAAAGATCGTGAAGCCTCTTTCCAACCTTCTCTAGAAGCATGTGAAGTATGTTTGGACGCCTGAATGTGACATTGCTTTCAACACCCTCAAAGAGAAGTTAGTCACAGCTCCATTTCTGACTCCTCCTGATGAATCCAAACCATTCGAAGTTTTCTGTGATGCCTCCCTGCAAGGTCTCGGTGCTGTGTTAATGCAAGAGAAGAAAGTTGTGGCCTATACCTCTTGCCAATTGAAGCCCAACGAAAAGAACTACCCCACCCATGACCTGGAGTTGGCGGCAGTTGAACATGCTCTTTTAACATGGAGACATCTCTTGTTGGGAAGAAAAGTGGACATCTTCGCTGATCATAAAAGTCTCAAGTACATCTTCACTCAGCCCAACCTCATCCTCAGGCAGACTCGTTGGGTCGAAATGATTCAAGAGTATAATCCGAGTATCGAATATACTCTAGGCAAGGCCAATGTCATTGCTGATGCTTTGAGCAGGAAGGCTTACTGCAATAGTTTGATTCTCAAGCCCTTCCAACCGGATCTTTGTGAAGCTTTCCGCAAACTTAATCTCCAAGATGTTCCTCAAGGATTCCTTGCCAACCTCCAAGTTTCTCCTACTTTGGAAGATCATATTCGTGAGGCTCAACTTCTTGATGCTATGGTGAAGAAGGTGAAGATTGGGATTGCCAAGAGCCAACCCAAGTACAAGTGCTATCGCCTTGATGAAAAAGATACTCTATTCTTCGAGGATCGAATTGTTGTTCCTAAAGGTGACCTTCATAAAGTCATTATGAACGAGCCTCACAATTCACTCCTTTCTATTCACCCTGGAAGTACAAAGATGTACCATGACCTCAAGCAGTCGTATTGGTGGACTCGAATGAAGCGTGAGATTGCTCAGTTCGTGAATGAATGTGATGTCTGTAGAAGAGTGAAAGAAGAACACCAACGACCAGCTGGTCTCCTCCAACCTCTTACCATTCCAGAATGGAAGTTTGACCATATTGAGATGGACTTCGTGACTGGATTTCCCAAGTCCAAGCGTGGCAATGATGCTATCTTCATTGTCATCGACAAGCTCTCTAAAGTGGCTCATTTTCTTCCTATCAAATAATCTATCACAGCAGCTCAGTTGGGAGAGCTATATACCTCCAGGATTGTCTGTTTGCATGGCATTCCACAGTTGATATCTTCAGATCGTGGGAGCATCTTTACCTCTAAGTTCTGGGATTCCTTTCAGAAGGCTATGGGAACCAACATTCGGTTCAGCACAGCCTTTCATCCTCAAACTAGTGTCCAAGTCGAGCGAGTAAATCAAATTCTTGAAGATATGCTCAGGGCATGTGTCAATTCTTTCGGTATGAAGTGGGAAGATTGTCTTCCATATGCCGAGTTCTCCTACAACAACAGCTTCCAAGCGAGTTCGGGCAAGGCCCCATTCAAGATTCTCTATGGCAGAAAGTGCCATACTCCTCTTAACTGGTCAGAGACTGGTGAACGCCAAATTCATGGAAATGACTTGATCACAGAGGCTGAAGAAATGTGCAAAGTCATTCGTGAAAATCTCAAAGCCGCGCAATCGCGCCAGAAGAGTTACTATGATAGCAAGCATCGTGACTTGGCTTTCGAGATCAGAGACCATGTCTACCTTCGCGTCTCTCCAATGAAAGGTACTCATCGCTTCGGTATCAAAGGGAAGCTTGCCCCTAGATACGTCGGTCCTTTCAAGATCATTGGAAAAAGAGGCGATCTCGCCTATCAACTTGAGCTTCCATCCAACTTTGCAAATGTGCATGATGTGTTTCACGTGTCTCAGCTTCGCAAGTGTTTCAAGACTCCTGACCGCACCATCAACTTCGAAGAGATTGATCTCCAAGAAGACCTGTCTTATCATGAGCATCCCATTGCTATTCTTGAAGAAACCGAGCGCAAGACTCGCAACAGGTCTATCAAATTCCTGAAAGTGAAGTGGTCACATCATTCCGACCGTGAAGCCACCTGTGAATGCGAGGACCACCTCCGTTCCGAATATCTGGAGTTGTTCCCGTCCTAAATCTCGGGACGATATCCTTTCGTAGTGGTGGAGTGTTGTATCGCCCCGTATGTAACTTGCCATATTTGTATTCCAACTCTTGCCATTTTCGGCTCTAAGTTATGATATTCCCTCGTGGTTGGGTTTTGTCTTCATTTTGCATTTTGTCCATGTCATGCATCTCATATCATGTCATCATGTGCTTCGCATTTGCATACGTGTTCGTCTCATGCATCCGAGCTTTTTCCCCGTTGTCCGTTTTGCGATCCGACACTCCTATGTCCTCTAGCGTCCCCTTTTGCCTTTTTTCGTGTGCGGGTGTTAAACGTTCTTGGATTGGACCGAGACTTGCCAAACGGCCTTGGTACACTACCCGTAGACCGCCTGTCATGTTTCGTGCCATTTGGAGTCCGTTTGATACTCCAACGGTTAACCGAGGAACCGTAAAGGCCTCGTGTGTGTTGCAGCACAACACCCCTCCAAAGTGGCCCAAAACCCATCCAAACCCCCTCCATCCTCTCGGTCATTCTACCAAGATCACGTGGCCGAAAACCGCACCTCATTTGGACTCTCCTAACTCCTTCTACCTATATATATGTGTGCCTCCCTGAAAATTCACGGTCAAACCCTAGCTAAACTTCCCCCGCCGCCACGGGACACGTCCCCTGACATCCGGACGCGTCCGCCATCGCCGGGCCCGCAACCGCCGCCACGTTCGCCGCCTGGTCTCCCTCGCCGACCGCGCCACCGCGTGCTTCGCCGTCACCGTCCGGCGAGCTCCGCCGCCTTCCTCTGCCACCACAGCCGCGCGCCACCGACGGACCTCCCACGCCGCCGCCGCCCTAGCTCCGCCGCCTCCCGTCGGCGCGTCGCCGCCCGCGCCCCCGCGCCCCTCTACTTCGGAGACCGACACCGACCGGATCCGCCCGCCCCGCGACTCCAGCGAGCCTCCCCGACCCTCTGGCCAGCATCTTCCTCGTCTGTGGCGAGCAACTCTGGCCCTGCCTCGGTCCACGTGCAAACCCTAGATCCAGATCTCGGAGGAGATTTTTCCACTAAGTCCCTGTTTTCCTATCTTCTGATGCCATGTTCGTCGTGCCATAACTCCATGTGTGCAGCTCTATTTCATGCATATAATATATCAAAATGTTCATCATGATGTCCTCTTCATTTTGTTCCATTGCACCATGCTTGTTTGAGTCCATCTTGATACCTAAATTGCTGTTGCAAGAGTGCTATAAAATGTTAGTTTATGTTTCTTAACAGATTATGGGCATTTGTCATTTTTCCATGATTATTGTGTGCCTCCTTTGAACTTGAGACCTACATGTGTTTTGGGCTATGCCATGCCATCTTTACAGGGGTGTATGCCATGTATTTTTATGATCAATGTGGTGACTAGCACAAGCATGCAAAGTAGCTCTCGTGATGTTGCTGATTTCGGGGACATAGAATTCTTCAAAGTCATTTCCCTGATATTATTTGTATGCCATGTATTCATATTGCTACAGAGTGATCCATGCCCCTTTTGGGCATGTTCAGTAAGGATGATTTTGAGATATTGTTATGTTCTATCCATCCATGTCTTTGTTTGCAATTATGGAGTATCCTAGAATGACACAATCTTGCTCTACTTTTTCTATAAAATGTTCCTGGCAGATTGTTTACGTGTTAATCAATTTTGCCAATGTTGTTGTAGTTGATCCATGCATGCTATGAGATTGTTCTTGCCATGGTTAGCATCTTGAACATGTCTTCTTGCTGGGCGTATGCTTAGTTTGTCATACAATGCCTTGTGGTGAGTGCATCGAGCTCGCAAACATGCCTACGTAACTCTGTTTTTGCCATGTCCAGTTTTCTGTTAAGTCTGAATCTGTTAACGAAACTTGCTATGTTTACATGGGTGCCACCATATTTTCTGATCCCTTTTGGCTTATGGTCAGTAAGGGACTTTTGTTATAAGCTTTGAGTATATTCATGCCATACCTTGCTTTTCTATGATCTGATCCTGTAGCATGTTGTTATCTTGCTGTAAACATTGCTTCCTGATGTTAATTCCTGACATGTTGTTATTTTCACTAAGTCTGTGGTGCTGTTATCTTTTGCACTTTTGCCATGCTTGTTTGAAACTGCTATTATGTGATTTAGCCGTAGCTCAGTGTTCATCTTTTGTCAAGCATTTTGAGTGGATCACTGCCATGTGCTTTGTTGTATGTTAGAGTGCAGTAGCTTATTTTCTTGTTGCATTTTAGATGGCATCGTGCTGTTAATCGCAGAATAGTGCCATTATTGTTTTGCTTGCCATTTGCAAACCGTGCATCTGATTCCGGTGATCTTTATATCAATTTCAACCGAAATCAATTCATATTTCCAGCGGCGCTCTTGGTTTGCCAAGTTGAGGCCTGGTTCAATCTTTTCCTTCCGGAGCACGCATATGCATTGCATATTACATCCCGCATATCATGCCATGTTTTGCATCATGTTGCTTGTGCATTGCACTGTGGTTGATTGTGTTTCCCTTGCTTGTGTTCTTGCCTTGGGTAGAGCCGGGAGACGAGTACGTGATCGAGGAACCCGTTGAGTACGCTTACGAGGATCAAGCTTACGTCAACTCGGAGAACTTTGCAGGCAAGATGACCATACCCTCGAAATCACTTCTATCTTTGCTTGCTAGTTGCTCGCTCTTTTGCTATGCCTATGCTGTCATACCTACCACATGCTTTATCATTCCTCCCATATTGCCATGTCAAACCTCTAACCACCTTATCCTAGCAAACCGTTGTTTGGCTATGTTACCGCTTTTCTCATCCCCTCTTATAGCGTTGCTAGTTGCAGGTGAAGATTGGAGTTTGTTCCTTGTTGGAACATGTTTATTGTTGGGATATCATTATTATATCTTGTTTACCTTAACACACCTATATACTTGGTAAAGGGTGAAAGTCTCGGCATTATGCCTGGTGTTTTGTTCCACTCTTGCCGCCCTAGTTTCCGTCATACCGGTGTTATGTTCCTTGATTTTGTGTTCCTTACGCGGTTGGGTTATAATGGGGACCCCTTGACAGTTCGCCTTGAATAAAACTCCTCCAGCAAGGCCCAACCTTGGTTTTACATTTACCTAACAACCTATGACCTTCCCTTGGGTTTTCGCGAGCCCGAGGGTCATCTTTATTTTAAGCCCCCCCGGGCCAGTGCTCCTCTGAGTGTTGGTCCGAAACGAGTAGACTGTGGGGCCACCTCGGGGCAACTTGAGTGTTGGTTTTACTCGTAGGATGTCTCATCCGGTGTGCCCTGAGAACGAGATACATGCGACTCCTATCGGGATTTGTCGGCACATCGGGCGGCTTTGCTGGTCTTGTTTTACCATTGTCGAAATGTCTTGTAACCGGGATTCCGAGTCTGACCGGGTCATCCTAGGAGAAGGAATATCCTTCATTGACCATGAGAGCTTGTGATGGGCTAAGTTGGGACACCCCTGCAGGGTTTTGAACTTTCGAAAGCCGTGCTCGCGGTTATGGGCAGATCGGAATTTGTTGATATTCCGTTGTAGAAAACCTGACACTTAACTTAATTAAAATGAATCAACAGCGTGTGTAGCCGTGATGGTCTCTTTTCGGTGCAGTCCGAGAAGAGAACACGGTCTCGTGTTATGCTTGAACATAAGTAGTTTTAGGATCACTTCTTGATCTTTGTAGCTTCTCGACCGTGCTTTGCCTTCTCTTCTCGCTCTCATTTGCGTATGTTAGCCCCCATATATGCTAGTGCTTGCTGCAGCTCCACCTCACTACTTTTCCCTAACCATGAGCTTAAATAGTCTTGATCGCGAGGGTGTGAGATTGCTGAGTCCCCGTGACTCACAGATTACTTCCAAAACCAGATGCAGGTGCCGATGACACCATTCCAGGGGATGCGACTGAACTCAAGTGGGAGTTCGACGAGGACTCAGGACGTTACTACGTTTCCTTTCCAGACGATCAGTAGTGGAGCCCAGTTGGGGCGATCGGGGATCTTATGCATTTGGGGTTGTCTTTATTTTGGTTCCGTAGTCGAACTTTGATTGTATTCTGGATGATGTAATGCTATATTTATGTATTGTGTGAAGTGGCGATTGTAAGCCAACTCTGTACCTCTTTCTTATTCAGTACATGGGATGTGTAAAGATTACCCCTCTTGCGACATGCCTACAATGCGGTTATGCCACTAAGTCGTGCTCCGACACGTGGGAGATATAGCTGCATCGTGGGTGTTACACTCCTCCATGTTAACGTGGTTCACTTGTCCTTTGTTGAATGGATTGGGCTTCTTTCCAGCGCTCCCATTGTCGTTTCCATTCTTCGCTTCAGGGCACTCCATGGCATAGTGTCCAGTCTTCCCGCACTTGAAACAAGTAACGTGGCTTAGGTCTCTCTTGTTTGGTGTGGCTAGATTGGGGCGGTTCTGATTGTTGCTTGCTCCATTTCCATTCCCATTCCTTGGGCCAGTATGGTTATGGTTACTTCCTCCATTGTGGGTGTGGCCTCCATGGTTATGAACAAGTCCTCCCATGTTCGGGGTTAGGCGAGGCTTCTACTGAGCTCCTGAATTATACCATCCTTATCCATACTTCCTCTTACGGCTCTCAATCTGTTGTTGCTTCCCTTCAATCATAAGAGCCTTATATACCAACTCCTAGTAGTTGTTGAATCTTGCCACCATCAACTGCATGCTCATCTCATCATTCAGCCCTTCCATAAACTTCTCCTGCTTTGTGGCATCTGTGGCCACATCGTCAGGGGCATAGCGAGATAACTTGCTAAACTCATCCGCGTACTGAGCCACCGTACGGTTCCCCTGGCGTAAGTTGCGAAACTCATGTTTCTTCATACTCATAGCTCCAGTTGAGACATGGGTTGTACGGAAAGCTTACTAAAACTGGTCCCATGTAAGAGTGGCTATAGGGTAGGTGACAGTGTAATTCTCCCACCATGAGGCTGCTGGTCCATCCAACTGATGTGCGGCAAAGCGCACCTTCTCAGCATTTGTACATCCTGCAGTGGTTAACTCCCTTCCAATCCTGCGGAGCCAATCATCTGCCACTATCAGCTCAGTGCTACTGGAAAACACCGGCGGCTACAACCTCAAAAAGCGGGCTAAGTTGTCAACTGGTGGTGGTGGCGGTGGGTTGTTGTTGTTGTTGTTGCCTTGGTTCTGTATTAACAACTGCATCAGGGTATTCTGTTGCTGGATCAACTGAGTGAGCTCCGGTGGGAAAGTAAATCTGGGGTCACGTCTCGGAGGCATCTAATGGGTTTAGAGGGGAGAGATTAGAATAGAATGAGGTCTAATGAGAGAAACACTACACATATGCACATGAGACAAACACAATCATTTCACTCAATCAATCAAGCAAGGGCATACAATCGATCTAACTATCGTTACAAAAGTGCTCGGACTATACTATATACATGGTGGAATACTACTACTGATGTGGTGGTCTACTAAAAATATTGATCAATCAAAGACTCCATGATGTCTGCTCCAGCTTCGTCTTCATAGTCATCATCGCTATCGTCGGGGTCCGAGTCGGTGTCGTCGATGATAATGTAGTCCTCCGAACGAATCTCCTTGGGTTCTTCGTCTTCTTCTCCTGGTGCGGGGTCTCCCATGAATACTCCTAGCTTTCTTTCCAGATCGTAATTCTTCTCCACTAGTATGACGATTTCCTCCTCATAATCTTCACGTGTAGCCTTAAGTTCTTCCTCCAGTTCTGTGATCCTAGTCATCAACTTCTTCAGATCTATCATTCCTGCGCACATATGGTTCTCCTAGCGACGAATGTGATGGTTTAACTCCTGGATGAAAGCTGCAATTAATCTATCCTTCCTGGTACTGATCATCTCCCGTTGCTCTCCTCGGCGCCCACAAATCTGACAGATAGTATCCTTAAGCTCCTTATGGTAAACTTCTCCAATGCGTCCCATGGTGATGTGAGCTTCCATACTCTTTCCTAGACTCCAGGTTGGTGCATCGAAGGAAAACTCTATGGGCTTAGTGAGTGGCATGAATGTCCTTCCTGGAACTTGAACTTGAATCATCCATCGCTCCTCTTCTGGTAAAGTGGTTTTGTAAGTCCCGGTGAAGCTTGGTATTCCAATGTTCAGGTACCTAGTGACTTCCTTCAAGTGTCGCCCAAAAGGTGCTTCTTCATCCGGTTGTGCAAACTTGTTCCTTACATCCGCCATCCTAAAGAATAGAAAATGGAGAGGAGTCAGAAATGAGAAGAGAATAGTGATCTAGGGATTTAGCTTAGTGGTCGTGTCCTACACTTAGTGTGTGCTCTGATACCATCTTGTAGCGACTCGACCTCAAACAGTCAAGTCTCTGTGCTTCAGTGTCATCCTTGGATCGGTAATGCTGACACACACACAATACTTGAAGGATTTATAACAGAGTAGAAATCACACACTTATTACATATAATGTCTCAAAAGAGAACTTATTACAATAAATATGGCTTAAGGCCATCTAATACGATAACAACAGAAGGCTTGGAAGATAAAGTGAGTCCATCAACTCCAACGGCATAGCTGAGTTGCATGGCAACGACCTAACGAACCTTACTCCTCATCTGAAAAGTCTGCAACATAATACGTTGCAGCCCGAAAACGGGTTAGCACATGCAATATGTTGGCAAAATAACACAGTAGAGCAAGAATAGAATAATGCTATCACTACATGCATATTTGGCTGGTGGAAAGCTCTATGGTTATGGTTTTTGCGAAAAGCCAATTTTTCCCTGCAACAAAGGAATACATTTTATTTAACTATCATGGTAGTTGAAACGTCATTGAGAAGGTTTCTCCAACTCAATCCCAATTAAGGTAATTAACAACCCAACAATATTATTTAATGGTGATGAGATACTTAGGATACTCCAAGTACTAGACACTCAAGATGTCCATAACCGGGGACACGACTAACCATGATTAGTTTATCCACTCTGCAGAGGTTTGCGCACTTTTCCCCACAAGGCTCAATCTCCTCCGTTGGATTTCTCGCACTACATGGTGTTTGAGAAATGAATGACCGAGACACAGTCTTTCAGAAGCATTAACTCCTTACTCCGGGCAGACCATACCAACCTACATCCCTCTACCTACTGATCCACCTCTTCAGGAGTTTCATGCAACTTACTCAACTATGCTAGAGCCCATAATAGCATGGGGCTGCACATGGAAGTTTCTAGCATGAAATATCTCAGTTCCCTTTGAGCCTGGGTGGCGGACCATAGGATTATCACACGGGTACTCCGGGATATCCTAGGACAACACTGGATTCGCCAGGTGCCCAACAAACAATCCACCCAGATGTGTATTTAAGTTGCCACCTTAAGTTGAACCATTAATTAACAATCTCACATCTGTCATGGATTTCACTCACCCAAACCACGTCTACGAGCATAGCATAGCAATATAAGCAATACGTAGAAGTAACTCCCAAGGTTTGAATATAATAGGGCAATAGGTTCTACCTCATCAACTACTTCCCAACCCACATGTTAATCACATCCTAATCAGGCAACATTTGAGGATTGGAACTAATGCATAAAACTGGGTATGAAAGAAGTATGATCGAAGTGTTACTTGCCTTGATGATGATCTGCAAAACCTAGGGACTTGTAGTAACACGCTTCGCACTCTGGGTGTTCTATCACAAACAAACAATAGCATACATAAGTAATCAAGCAAAGAAACACAGGTAAATCTCAAATACGAAGATCTAACCAGAAAGTTAAACTTAAGAACTCCGGTTTGCGAAAAGAATCAAAGCAAACGGAGCAATGAAACTCAAACTGCGAAAGAAACAAGATCTGATTACTAATCTGGACCTAAGTCAAATTTGACAGTACCAAAATCTTGTTCAAGTTGATTAAACAGAAAGAGGGTTTTGAGACGAAGATCCAGGTGCTTGAATCGCCTGATTCCGATAAACGAGCGAAAAGATAAACTAAAACGAAAATCAAATCAGAAATCACGATCGAAAATAATCGCGAAAAAACCCGAGAAAAAGAAAAAACTGACGAACAGGCTAACGAACAAACGTTCGTTATCTGTAACTAACGAGCGGAAACCGTTCGTTAAAACGAATGTACGGACGAATGTCCGCTAAATAAACTAAACCAAAAAAAATAAAAACCGATCTATAAAAAACAAAAACTAGGGTTTTCTAAACACACCGGATCGGTTCTCTAGAGAAAACCGGCGGCGACGGCTACCTCGTCGGATCCGGCGGGGCGCGGGGCTCCGGCGGGGCTGGGTGGCGGCGGCGGCGACGGCGGAGGGCGGCGGCGACGACGGAGGGCGGCGGCGCTGGGCGGCGATGCGGCAAGCGGTGGCGGCGACTACAGGCGGCGGCGCGGCAAGCAGCGGCGGTGGGCGGTTGCTACTGCTGCGGCTGCGGGACGGGGTGGTGGCGGCGGGGCGGGGCGACATATAAAGGGGGGGGGTCGGCTTGGGGAAGGGGAAACCGGGGCGGTGGCGGACTCCCGGACTCCGGCGGAGTCCGGTGCGGGCACGGGCGCGCGCGGGAAGGCGGTGGCGGCGCGGCTGGGCTTCGGCCCAGTCGGGCGCTGGAGTTTTTTTTAAATAAATTTCGCCGAAACTTAAGTAAATCCTAGAAAATAAAATAAAATTTTAAAAATGCCAAAACAAATTTTCACCATCTAAATAAAATATTTAGAACAAGATGAACATTTTCTTAGCCCTAAAATGCAATTTTGAAAAACGTACAAATTTTCTAATGCGAATAAAATAGCAATAAAAATCTGAATAAAATCTAATATTTGATTTTAATATTTTTCCTCCAATATTTCAATTATTTTGGAGAAGTCATATTATCTCCTCTCATATATTTTAATATGAAATATTTTTAAAGAGAAAAATAATTAAAACCAAAATCCTCGTTTCAATATTTGATAGAATTCAAATATGAAAACAATGAAATCCCCAACTCTCTCCAAGGGTCCTTGAGTTGCTTAGGATTTCGAGGATTGAGAAACGAAATGCAATAAAATATGATATGCATGAATGATCTATGTATAACATTCCAAATTGAAAATTTGGGATGTTACATTGACCACGCCGCGCCGAGAGCACCAGGGCGGTGGACGCCAGCGAGGCCTAGGAAGGGGACGACGCGGAGCTGGGGAAGACGCGGCAGTGGATGTCCGCGCGTAGAGGAGTACGAGGGTTCACTAGTTTGCTGCGGTGTGAGGCTGCCGTCACCGCAGAATAACAGGGATTGTGGGTGAGTAGAGGGATGGCCTAGCCAGCGATGGGAATAGTAGGGGCGGTGAGGCCTCCGGGGCAGCACAGCTGGCCACGGGAGGCAGGAGCATGCGGCACGACCGGCGCTGCTTTGGGCGGCTGGAGCAACAAGACCAGAGGTTGAAGAAGCACTATGCCCATTGGATGGACATCATACGGTCACTGGAGCTAGAATCGTTCATATTGACTAAGTTTACAAAGCACTCTGTCCCCATCAACTTAGTAGGCCCACAAGTCAGCCTCCCACCAAGGTGGATCCCAACTAGCAGGGCGAGTATTCATTTTTTTATGCGTAATAAGGAGGCACCTCCGGTTGGTCCGAGCTGATAGCGGGGGGAACGTTTTTTCGCGAAATACGTTGGCCCATCCGGTGTGTCCCAGCAGTCAGGGGGGAAACGTTTTTTCCGCCAAATATGGTGGCCCGTCTAGTGGGTCCCCGCTGTCAAGTGGAGGAATAATTATTTTCTACGTAATAAGGAGGCACTTCCTTGTGGCTCCCGTGGACCCAGCTATCAGCCTCTCCACGTACAGTACTCTTCCAATGGAAGTCATTCCTTGACCACGCCGCGCTGAGAGCACCAGGGCGGTGAACGACGGCGAGGCCTAGGAAGGGGACGACGCGGAACCGGGGAAGACGCGACAGTGGATGCCCTAATGGAGAGGAGTATGAGGGTTCACTGGTTCGGCTGCATTGTGAGGCCGCCGTCGCCGCAGAATAACAGGGAGTGTGTGTGAGTGGAGGGATGCCCTGGCCAGCGGTGGGAGTAGTAGGAGGCGGTGAGGCCTGCACGGCAGCACAGCCGGCCACGGGAGGCAGCAGCAGGCGACACGACTGGTACTGCTTTGGGCGGCTGGAGCAAGAAGTCCAGAGGTTGAAGAAGCACGACGGCCGTTGGATGGACATCGTACGGTCACTGCAGCTAGAATCGTTTATATTGACTAAGTTGACAAAGCTCTTGGTACGCATCAACTTAGTAGGCCCACAGATCAGCTTTCGAAATGGTGCTCCCCAGATGTCAGGGGGAGGAATCATTTTTTGGGCGGGTGAAGCTAGAATATCCGAGATTGAAGAAGAAGCGCGGCATCCGTTGGATGGACATCCAACGGCCACTGCTGCTAGAAGGGTGTGTTGACTATAAGTTGACAAAGCCTTGCATACGCGTCAACTCTCTCTTTTTTGAGGGGACGCGTCAACTAAGTAAGGCCACAAGTGTATGGCAGAGAACTTATAGCCCATTTGAGGGGAAGCCAATTTTTGAATTCTAATGGAATTTACTACAGCCCATTTACAGTTTGTTAAAAGTACAACCCATTTCAACCAACCATTCAAAATATAATTCAATAAAAATTCCCCACATTTTGATGGGATCCCAAATATTTTTATCCCAAAATTTCTAGTCAGATTAAATACAATTTCAATATAAATTTATATTACGTAAAAATCCAACGAAACATTGCGCTCGCAACAATTAATGAAATTAAATTTTTCAATATCCAAAAATAATATTTTATAAAGTAATTACGTGTTTGGTGCATTTTTTATAGTTACTGCCCAGTTTTTATAATTACATCCCATTTATTATTTCTTAAATCCCATTTTCTTTTTAAGCCTAATGCATCCCTCCTAGGAAAGATTTGCAGCCCAGCGGGGTGGAGAATAACAACTTGACCTTGCCTGGGTATTCCCAAAAAAAGTATAGCTGGGCTAGCCATTTTTGGCTTGAAAAAAATTAATATCTGGGCTGGATATCTAGCCTAGGCTAGACGGGCCATAGTCCGCCCTGTTAATAGCTGCAACGATGTTTTAGTTGTTGTTTAGAGGAGAAAAACTAATATCTGGGCTAAACATCGCTCAAGAAAAACTCTCGAGTGCTCACACCTCAAAAACACAAATACCGCTCGAGCTGCTTGGTCCCAGATGTCGGCCGCTTCTTGTGCAATTCTCTCGTTTATTGACTACATAGGTTGACAATGGTGTGGGACCCTAATCTCATGAAACCAAGAGGAAGCAAAAAAATTATTATTTTATATACTAATAAGGAGGCACTTGCGTACGTGCGGCTATGGCCCTGGTGGGTCCCCACTGTCATCCTCTCCAAGTAAAGTCATCTCCTCATCCTCATGTCTGTTGACCATGTTGACAACGCGAGACGATGGCACCACGGCGAGCGCAACAACTCGAAGGATGACGGAGAGGGCCTCGCGGGCCCTACAGATGGTCTGATACAGCGCCCGCTGCTCATTCGGGATGCCAGGATCATAGGGCCACATGTCCGTGACGGCATTGTCGTTCGCTTGTTCACCGGTGCTCGTTGAGGAGATGGAGGTTTGCAGCACATGTCCTCCTGTGCTGGTAGCTCTTCCGCCATTAGGGCATCGAAGTGCGGCTGCACATGCTCTATGGTGAACACGGCATGAACTAGCTTGGACAGTGGCGTCGGCTCCTGGTCGGAAGCTACGTCCATCGTCTGATTGTCGTCACTCAGCCCGGTGAGGTAGCTGGCGAGCCAGCATGTCCGACTGCTGGACCGACCCGCTGCCAAGCACGAGTCTGACTGCCCTGGCCCACCCAGAGCGCCTCCCTCTCGCGCGCGCACTTTCGTCCTGAAACGGTCTGCGCCGCCCGCCCTGCTTCCCGGTGCATGCGATTGCTCCGCGTTCAAACAACACAAGTGCTGTCCGTCCGTCCTTCTGCCGCCCACATTAATGATACGCGGTTGCCCAGGCAGCTACTCCGGCTCCGCACGTCCGTCCCTCTGCCGCCCACCATTGCTATATAAACTACTGCGCCGGCCATAGCCGCAGTCATCCGCATCCGTTCCTATTCTCCTGTCCACACCACTACTGCCCACCATGGCTTCCTCATGCTCCGGCGCTCTTCGGGACGGGCGAACGACAGACCACTAGGATATGGCAGCCATTGCTGCCGACTGGCTGGCCAGCAGGCAGCCGGAGGATGACGACGTCCCAATGGAGAACATGGTAGTCGACGATCCAGCGCCAACCCCTTCCTCCGCACCATCCTCGTCGGTGCGTTGCACCATGACCATCGGCGAGGCCCGGCCCAATATATGGACACGGTGAGGCAGAAGCATGAGGAGCAATTCCGGGAGGCGTGATAACCCACAAGTATAGGGGATCAATTGTAGCCTCTTTCGATAAGTAAGAGTGTCGAACCCAACGCGGAGCTAAAGGTAGAACAAATATTCCCTCAAGTTCTATCGACCAGCGATACAACTCTACGCACGCTTGACGTTCGGTTTACCCAGAACAAATGAAACTAGAAGTACTTTGTAGGCATTGTTGGATAGGTTTGCAAGATAATAAAGATTACATAAATAAAAATTAGGGGCTGTTTAGGTAAAGACACAACTAAGTTAGTTTTGGTAGAGAGCTTTTTGTTACGAGAAAGTTATTTATCCCAAGGCAATCGATAACTAGACCGGTAATCATTATTGCAATTTTATATGAGGGAGAGGCATAAGCTAACATACTTTCTCTACTTGGACCATATGCACTTATGATTGTAACTCTAACAAGCATCCGCAACTACTAAAGATCATTAAGGTAAAACCCAACCATAGCATGAAAGTATCAAGTCCTCTTTATCCCATACGCAAACAACCTACTTACTCGGGTCTGTGCTTCTATCACTCACCCCACCCACCATAAGCAAATCATGAACATATTGCAAACCCTATAGCGGGAATCCCTCATGCTTGCGCGACACGGAGAGCACCATAGGACAGCACCAATAATAAAACATGCAACTCAAACCAATCACGATCATCAATTACCCATATGAAAAAACGGATCTACTCAAACATCATAGGATAGCCATACATCATTGGGAAATAATATATAGCGTTGAGCACCATGTTTAAGTAGAGATTACAGCGGGTAAAAGAGGGGTTACACCGCTGCATAGAGGGGGGAAGAGTTGGTGATGATGTCGGTGAAGTTGTTGGTGAAGATTGTGGTGATGATGATGGCCCCCGGTGGCACTCTGGTGCCACCGGAAGCGAGGGGGAGAGAGCCCCCCCTCCTTCTTATTCTTCCTTGACCTTCTCCCTAGATGGGAGAAGGGTTTCCCCTCTGGTCCATGGTCTCCATGGCGTGGGAGGGGTGAGAGCCCCTCCGAGATTGTATCTGTCTCTCCCTGTTTCCGCGTTCTCAGATTCTTCCCTTTCACCGTTTCTTATATTCCCGGAGATCCATAACTCCGATTGGGCTGAAATTTTAACATGATCTCTATCCGGATATTAGCTTTCTTGCGGAGAAAGAAGGGCACCAACCGCCTTCCGGGGTGGCCATGAGGGTCAGGGGCGCGCCCCCTGCCTCGTGGCCCCCTCGGGCATCGTCTCACGTGGATTTTTCTTCCCAAAAATCAAATATATTCCAAAAAAATATCCGTCAGTTTTTATCCCGTTTGGACTCTGTTTGATATGTATATTCTGCGAAACAAAAAACATGCAACAAATAGGAAGTGGCACCGAGCACTGGATCAATATGTTTGCCCCAAAATAGTATAAAAAGTTGCCAAAAGTATATGAAAGTTGTAGAATATTGGCATGGAACAATCAAAAATTATAGATACGATGGAGACGTATCAGCATCCCCAAGATTAATTCCTGCTCGTCCTCGAGTAGGTAAATGATAAAAAAGATAATTTTTGATGTGGAATGCTACCTAGCATAATCTTGATCACATATCTAATCATGGCATGAATATTTAAGATACAAGTGATTCAAATCAATAGTCTATCATTTGACATAAAAACAATAATACTTCAAGCCTACTAATAAAGCAATCATGTATTTTCAAAATAACATGGCCAAAGAAAGTTATCCCTACAAAATCATATAGTCTGGGTATGCTCCATCTTCACCACACAAAATACTCACATCATGCACAACCCCGATGACAAGCCAAGCAATTGTTTCATAATTTTGATGTTCTCAAGCCTTTTCAACTTTCCCGCAATACATGAGCAAGAGCCATGGACATATCACTATAGGTGGAATAGAATGGTGGTTGTGGAGAAGACAAAAAGGAGAAGATAATCCCACATCAACTAGGCGTATCAACGGGCTATGGAGATGTCCATCAATAGATATCAATGTGAGTGAGTAGGGATTGCCATGCAACGGATGCACTAAGAGCTATAAGTGTATGAAAGCTCAGACTGAAAACTAAGCAGGTGTGCATCCAACTTGCTTGCTCATGAAGACCTCGGGCGTTTGAGGAAGCCCATCATCGGAATATACAAGCCAAGTTCTATAATGAAAATTCCCACTAGTATATGAAAGTGATAACTCAAGAGACTCTCTATATGAAGAACATGGTGCTACTCTGAAGCACAAGTCTGGTAAAAGGATAGTAACATTGCCCCTTCTCTCTTTTTCTCTCATTTTTTGGGCCTTCTCTTTTTTTGTCCTTTCTCTTTTTTATTTTTTTTTATTTTTTTGTCCCGAGTCTCATCCCGACTTCTGGGGGAATCATAGTCTCCATCATGCTTTCCTCACTGGGGCAATGCTCTAATAATGATGATCATCACAATTTTATTTACTTACAACTCAATATTACAACTCGATACTAGAACAAAGATATGACTCTATATGAATGCCTCCTGCGGTGTACCGGGATGTGCAATGATCTAGCGTAGCAATGATATCAAAAAATGGACAAGCCATGAAAACATCATGCTAGCTATCTTACGATCATGCAAAGCAATATGACAATGTTGCTCAAGTCATGTATATGATGATGATGGACGTTGCATGGCAATATATCTCGGAATGGCTATGGAAATGACATGATAGGTAGGTATGGTGGCTGTTTTGAGGGAGGTATGTGGTGGGTTTAAGGTACCGGCGAAAGTTGCGCGATACTAGAGAGGCTAGCAATGGTGGAAGGGTGAGAGTGCGTATAATCCATGGACTCAACATTAGTCATAAAGAACTCACATACTTATTGCAAAAATCTATTAGTCATCAAAACAAAGTACTACGCGCATGCTGCTAGGGGGATTGATTGGTAGGAAAAGACCATCGCTCGTCCCCGACCGCCACTCATAACGAAGACAATCAATAAATAACTCATGCTCCGACTTCCTTACATAACGGTTCACCATACGTGCGTGCTACAGGAATCACAAACCTCAACACAAGTATTTCTACTAATCCACAACTACCCACTAGCATGACTCTAATATCACCATCTTTATATCGCAAAACTATTTCAAGGAATCAAATATATCATATTCAGTGATCTACAAGTTTTATGTAGGATTTTATGACTAACCATGTGAATGACCAATTGCTGTCATCTCTCTAAATAGATATAAGTGAAGCAAGAGAGTTTAATTATTTCTACAGAAGATATGCCCGTGCTCTAAAAAATATAAGTGAAGCAAAAAAGCATTCTACAAATGGCGGTTTTCTATGCGAAGAGAAATAGGCAATCTAAACTTCAAATGATATAAGCGAAGCACATGAAGCATTCTATAAAGCCATACTCAAAAGATATAAGTGAAGTGCAATGAGCATTCTATAAATCAACCAAGGACTATCTCATACCAGCATGGTGCATAAAATAAAAGTGAAAACTAAAAGCAAAATACGCTCCAAGATTGCACATATCACATGAACGAAACGAATCCGAAAACATACCGATACTTATTGAAGAAAGAGGGGATGCCTTCCGGGGCATCCCCAAGCTTAGACTCTTGAGTCTCCTTGAATATTTACTTGGGGTGCCTCGGGCATCCCCAAGCTTGAGCTCTTGCCTCTCTTCCTTCTTCTCACATTGAGACCTTCTCGATCATCGAACACTTCATCCACACAAAACTTCAACAGAAAACTCGGTAAGATCCGTTAGTATAATAAAGAAAACCACTACTCTAAGTACTGTTGCAAACCAATTCATATTTTGTTTTTTCATTGTATCTACTGTAATATAATTTTTTCATGGCTTAATCCACTGATATAATTCGATAGTTTCATCAAAAAAAAGCAAACTATGCATCAAAAACAGAATCTATCTAAAACAGAACAGTCTTAAACAATCTGTACATTCGCCATACTTCTGGTACTTGAAAAATTCTGCCAACATTAGGAAAAATAAAAAATTTGTATAGAAAGACAGTGCAAAAAGAATCAGAACCATTTGACGTTCCAGCTAAAAATGTAAAATCGCGCACTACAGCCAAAGTATCTGTCCTGCACTGTAGAAACCAACAAGCATCTAAAACATCCTAAAGGCAAACCTTGGCACATTATTTTTATAATACAATGGAATTGTACAAGGGGATAATTATTTTTGTTGAAAAGTTTCTGTAATCAAGATTCACAAAGTTTCCGAGAGCTTGAACAAAGTTCAAGGCTAGCTCCCATTTCAACAATGCTTGTCTTTCTCACTTTCGCTTTTCTTTTTGAAAAGGTTTTGGGTTCCCCTCTTTATTTTTTTTGTTTTTAAACTATATAAAAGAACTCAACAGAAATAAATGACTCTCTAAAACTTCTGGGTTGTCTCCCTGGCAGCGCTTTCTTTAAAGCCATTAAGCTAGGCATATAGTGCTCAAGTAATGAATCCACCCGGATCCCAAGGTATATCAAAGCCAATTTTAATTAACAATGATTTGGCATTTAGTAGTGAGCACAAGGCAACATATATCATGCAACAACGAAGTCTAACTCTCTTCCTATGCATCAGCATGTCATAAAAGAACAATTCATGCACACAAAGTAAAGGCCAGTGCATTGTATAAATAGTTTCTTGCAATTTTATCGTGTGGGAAACATAGAGAGGTGGCGATATAGTTCCTCTCATAATAATTGCAAGTAGACTCCTGCAAAATCATCATGTGTACTAGTAAAAGGCAACCCATCAATATAATCCTTAATAAGCACAAACTTCTCTGATATAGTGTAGTTTGGAGAATTCAAAAAGATAATAGGACTATCATGTGTGGGTGCAATAGCAACAATTTCATGTTTAACATAAGGAACTATAGCAAGTTCATCTCCATAAGCATAATTCATATTGGCATCTTGGCCACAAGCATAGCAAGCATCATCAAAAAGGGATATTTCAAAAGAATCAACGGGATCATAACAATCATCATAGAATTCATCCTTCGGTAAGCATGAAGGGAAATTAAACAATGTATGAGTTGAAGAGTTACTCTCATTAGAAGGTGGGCACGGGTGATCAATCCGCTCTTCCTCCTTTTGTTCTTCGCTCTCCTCCTCATCTTTTTCATCCAATAATCTCACAGTTTCATCAATTTCTTCTTCCATAGACTCCTGCAAAATATTAATCTCTTCTTGGACAGTGGAGGAGTCCTCAATATATGGTTTAACATAGGCATTGGAAGCATAATTACCATAACAATATTCAAGTATGGCAATATTTTCAGACTTGTAAAGAGTAGCATCATACTTTTCAATCAAAGAAGCAATTTCATAAGCACCCTTAAAAGCAACAAATTCTTCAATTTGTTGAACATCGTAGTAATTATAAACACCCTTAGCATAAGAAGATAAGATTCCATTATCACTAAACGAACATTGGTAAGGAAGGTGTTTCTTTGGGTCTTCAGAACAACAAGTAAAATCATATATTTCACATAAATTCCAAGCATAGCATTGCAAACGATGAATTTGATCCAGTAAACATTTCCCTTTTTTAGATATATGGTGTCGCACATAACAAGCATGCTCATCTAAGGATTTTCCCTCAACTAAGCTAGTTGGGGTTTCAGCACGAGCACATAGGGATCGAAGATGATCCAAGTAATAAGCTTCAGGAGTGTGATAGATTTTGAGTGGTTCTTCAACCATTGGTTCAGTAGGTACAACTAATTTTTTTTGGTATTTTGCGTTTCCTACCCATAACTAAAGATAAAGAACAACTTAGAACATCAAATAAAAATTACTTAGTGATAAAGAAAACAAGCACACACGAGAATATTCACCCCACGCTATGGCTCCCCGGCAACGACGCCAGAAAAAGGTCTTGATAACTCATACGTCCATTTTGCATCATGCTTTTATATCGATATTTATTGCATTATGGGCTATTATTACACATTACGTCACAATACTTATGCCTATTCTCTCTTATTTTACAAGGTTTACATAAAGAGGGAGAATGCCGGCAGCTGGGATTCTGGGTTGGAAAAGGAGCAAATATTAGAGACATATTTTGCACAGCTCCAAAAGACCTAAAACTTCACGGAAGACGTTTTCAGAATATATAAAAAATACTTAGCGGAAGAGATTCACCAGGGGGGCCACACCCTGCCCACAAGGGTGGGGCGCGCCCTACCCCCCTGGGTGCACCCCCTACCTCGTGGGCCCCCTGGTGGCTCTCCGGTGGCCATCTTCTGCTATATGAAGTCTTTTGATGGGAAAAAAATAACAAGCCATCTTCTCGGACGAAACTTCTCCGCCAAGAGGCGGAACGTTGGCAGAACCAATCTAGGGCTCTGGCAGAGCTGTTCTGCCAGGGAAACTTCCCTCCCGGAGGGGGAAATCATCGCCATCGTCATCAGCAATGCTCCTCTCATCGGTAGAGGGCAATCTCCATCAACATCTTCATCAGCACCATCTCCTCTCAAAACCCTAGTTCATCTCTTGTATCCAATTCTTGTCTCCAAGTCCGGGATTGTTGCTAGTATTGTTAATTACTCCTTGTAGTTGATGCTAGTTGGTTTATTTGGTGGAAGATCATATGTTCAGATCCTATATGCATATTAATACCCCTCTGATTATGAACATGTTTATGCTTTCTGAGTAGTTATGTTTGTTCCTGAGGACATGGGAGAAGTCTTGCTATTAGTAGTCATGTGAATTTGGTATTCGTTCGATATTTTGATGAGATGTATGTTGTCTCTCCTCTAGTGGTGTTATGTGAACGTCGACTACATGACACTTCACCATTATTTGGGCCTAGAGGAAGGCATTGGGAAGTAATAAGTAGATGATAGGTTGCTAGAGTGACAGAAGCTTAAACCCTAGTTTATGCGTTACTTCGTAAGGGGCTGATTTGGATCCATATGTTTCATGCTATGGTTAGGTTTACCTTAATACTTTTGTTGTTGTTGCGGATGCTTGCAATAGAGGTTAATCATAAGTGGGATGCTTGTCCAAGTAAGGACAGTACCCAAGCACTGGTCCACCCACATACCAAATTATCAAAGTACCGAACGTGAATCATATGAACGTGATGAAAACTAGCTTGATGATATTCCCATGTGTCCTCGGGAGCGCTTTTCTCTATATAAGAGTTTGTCCAGGCTTTTCCTTTGCTACAAAAGGGATTGGGCCACCTTGCTGCACTTTATTTACTTTTGTTACTTGTTGCTCGTTACAAATTATCCTATCACAAAACTATCTGTTACCACTTATTTCAGTACTTGCAGAGAATACCTTGCTGGAAACCGCTTATCATTTCCTTCTGCTCCTCATTGGGTTCGACACTCTTACTTATCGAAAGGACTATGATAGATCCCCTATACTTGTGGGTCATCAAGACTCTTTTCTGGCATCGTTGCCGGGGAGTGAAGCGCCTTCGGTAGGTGGAATTTGGTAAGGAAAAATTTATATAGTGTGCTGAAATTTACTATCACTTGTTACTATGGAAAGTAATCCTCTGAGGGGCTTATTCGGGGTATCTTCACCCGGACCAGTAGAGCAAAGAGTTGCTCCTCAACCTACTGAAGCTACTGAAAATGAAAATGTCTGCTTTGAAATTCCTTCGGGTATGATAGAAAAACTGCTAGCTAATCCCTTTTTAGGAGATGGAACAAAACATCCTGATGAGCATCTAATATATGTGGATGAATTTTGTGGATTATTTAAGCTTGTAGGTGTACCCGGAGATGTTGTTATGAAGAAGGTATCCCCTTTATATTTCAAGGGAGATGCATCAACATGGTATAGGCTATGTGATGATATGGGGTCTTGGAATTACAAACGATTGAAATTGGAATTTCATCAGAAGTTTTATCCTATGCATCTTGTTCATCGTGATCGCAATTATATATATAATTTTTGGCCTCGCGAAGGAGAAAGCATCGCTCAAGCTTGGGGCAGGCTTAAATCAATGTTATATTCATTCCCCAATCGTGAGCTCTCAAGAGAAATGATTATTCAAAAATTTTATGCTCGGCTTTCTAATAGCAATCGCACCATGCTTGATACTTCTTGTGCTGGCTCTTTTATGATGAAGACTATTGAATTCAAATGGGATTTATTGGAAAGAATTAAACGCAACTCTGAAGATTGGGACCTCGACAAAGGTAAGGAGTCAGGTATGACACCTAGGTTTGATTGTGTTAAATCTTTTATGGATATCGATGTTTTCCGTAAATTTAGCACTAAATATGGACTTGACTCTGAGATAGTAGCTTCTTTCTGTGAATCTTTTGCTACTTATGTTGATCTCCCCAAGGAGAAGTGGTTTAAATATCATCCTCCCATAGAAGTAAAAGTAGCTGCACCTATTAAAGTTGAAGAAAAGATTGTCACTTATAATGATCCTATTGTTCCTACTGCTTATGTTGAGAAACCACCTTTCCCTGTTAGGATAAAGGATCATGCTAAAGCTTCAACTATGGTTCGTAAAAGCAATATTAAAACTTATACACCTCCTGAGCAAGTTAAAGTTGAACCTAATATTGCTATTGTTCAAGATCTCTTGTCAGATAATATTGATGGGCATGTTATTTATTTCTGTGATGAAACTACTAGAATTGCTAAACCGTGTGCTAAAGATAAACCTAGACATGTGGTAGGCATGCCTGTTATCTCTGTTAAAATAGGAGATTATTGTTATCATGGCTTATGTGATATGGGTGCCAGTGCTAGTGCAATACCTATTAGCCTATATAGAGAAATTATGCATGATATTGCACCTGTTGAGTTAGAAGATATTGATGTCACAATTAAACTTGCCAATAAAGATACTATTTCACCAATGGGAATTGTTAGAGGTGTTGAAGTCTTGTGTGGTAAAACTAAATATCCTGCTGATTTTCTTGTTCTTGGTTCCCCACAAGATAGCTTTTGTCCCATTATATTTGGTAGAGCCTTCCTGAACACTATTAATGCTACCATAGATTTCAAAAGGGATGTTGTTACTATCGGTTTAGATCATATGACTCATGAATTTAATTTCTCTAAATTTAGTAGACAACACCGTGAAGAAGAATTACCTAGTAAGGATGAAATTATTGGTCTTGCTTCTATTGCCGTACCTCCTAGTGATCCTTTAGAACAATATTTGCTAGACCATGAAAATGATATGTTTATGAATGAAAGAAGGGAAATAGATGAAGTATTCTTCAAATAGGAACCTATTCTGAAACACAATTTGCCTGTTGAAATCCTAGGGGATCCTTCTCCACCCAAGGGTGATCCCGTGTTTGAGCTTAAACCGTTAGCTGATACTCTTAAATATGCTTATCTTGATGAGAAAAAGATATATCCTGTTATTATTAGTGCTAACCTTTCAGAGCATGAGGAAGAGAGATTATTGAAAACTCTGAAGAAGCACTGTGCTGCTATTGGGCATACTCTTGATGATCTTAAGGGCATTAGGCCCACTCTATGTCAACATAAAATTAATTTGGAAGAAGATGCTAATTCAGTTTGTGATCATCAACGGTGGCTGAATCCTAAAATGAAAGAAGTGGTAAGAAAGGAAATACTAAAGCTCCTTGAGGCAGGTATAATCTATCCCGTTGCTGATAGTCAGTGGGTAAGTCATGTCCATTGTGTCCCTAAGAAGGGAGGTATTACTGTCATTCCTAATATTAAATATGAATTGATTCCTCAAAGAATTATTACAGGTTATAGGATGGTAATTGATTTCCGCAAATTAAATAAGGCAATTAAAAAGGATCATTACCCCTTACCTTTTATCGATCAAATGCTAGAAAGACTATCCAAACATACACATTTTTGCTTTCTAGATGGTTACTCTGGTTTCTCTCAAATACCTGTGCCAGCCAAAGATCAATCAAAGACTACTTTTACTTGCCCTTTTGGTACTTTTGCTTATAGACGTATGCCTTTTGGTCTATGTAATGCACCCGCTACCTTTCAAAGATGCATGGTGGCTATATTCTCTGACTTTTGTGAAAAGATTTGTGAGGTTTTCATGGACGATTTCTCCGTCTATGGATCTTCTTTTGATGATTGCTTGAGCAACCTTGATCGAGTTTTGCAGAGATGTGAAGAAACTAATCTTGTCTTGAATTGGGAAAAGTGCCACTTTATGGTTAATGAAGGTATTGTCTTGGGGCATAAAGTTTCTGAAAGAGGTATCGAAGTTGATAAAGCCAAGGTTGATGCTATTGAAAAGATGTCATGCCCCAAGGACATCAAAGGTATAAGAAGTTTCCTTGGTCATGCCGGATTTTATAGGAGGTTCATTAAGGACTTCTCAAAAATTTCTCGGCCTCTGACTAATTTATTACAAAAAGATATACCATTTGTTTTTGATGATTATTGTGTAGAAGCATATGAAATTCTTAAGAAAGCATTGATCTTTGCACCTATTGTTCAGCCACCTGATTGGAATTTACCATTTGAAATTATATGTGATGCTAGTGATTATGCTGTAGGTGTTGTTCTAGGGCAAAGAGTTGATAAGAAATTAAACATTATTCAATATGCTAGTAAAACCCTAGACAATGCTCAAAGAAATTATGCTACCACTAAAAAAGAATTCCTAGCAGTTGTATTTGCTTGTGATAAGTTCAGACCTTATATTGTTGATTCTAAAGTAACTATTCACACTGATCATGCTTCTACTAAATATCTCATGGAAAATAAAGATGCTAAACCTAGACTTATTAGATGGGTTCTCTTGCTACAAGAATTTGACTTACATATTGTTGATAGAAAGGGAGCTGAGAACCCTGTTGCAGACAACTTGTCTAGGTTAGAAAATGTGCTTGATGACCCACTTCCTATTGATGATAGCTTTCCTGATGAGCAATTAAATGTCATAAATGCTTCTCATACTGCTCCATGGTATGCTAATTATGCTAATTACATTGTTGCTAAGTTTATACCAACTAGTTTCACATACCAGCAAAAGAAGAAGTTCTTATATGATTTCAGGCATTACTTTTGGGATGACCCACATCTTTATAAAGAAGGAGTAGATGGTGTTATTAGACGTTGTGTACCTGAGCATGAACAGGAACAGATCCTAGGCAAGTGTCACTCTAAAGCTTATGGAGGACACCATGCTGGAGATAGAACTGCACATAAGGTCTTGCAATCTGGTTTTTATTGGCCTACTCTCTTCAAGGATGCCCGTAAGTTTGTCTTATCTTGTGATGAATGTCAAAGAATTGGTAATATCAGTAGACGTCAAGAAATGCCTATGAACTATTCACTCGTTATTGAACCATTTGATGTTTGGGGCTTTGATTATATGGGACCTTTTCCTTCCTCTAATGGGTATACACATATTTTAGTTGCTGTTGATTATGTTACTAAGTGGGTAGAAGCTATTACAACTAGTAGTGCTGATCATAACACCTCTATTAAGATGCTTAAAGAATTTATTTTTCCAAGATTTGGAGTCCCTAGATATTTAATGACTGATGGTGGTTCACATTTTATTCACGGTGCTTTCTGTAAAATGCTTGCTAAATATGATGTTAATCATAGAATTGCATCTCCTTATCACCCACAGTCTAGTGGTCAAGTAGAATTGAGTAATAGAGAGCTCAAATTAATTATGCAAAAGACTGTGAATAGATCTAGGATGAATTGGTCCAAGAAACTTGATCATGCATTATGGGCCTAAAGAACTGCATATAAAAATCCTATGGGTATGTCTCCGTATAAAATGGTTTATGGAAAAGCATGTCACTTACCTCTCGAACTAGAACACAAGGCATATTGGGCTATTAAAGAACTCAATTATGATTTCAAACTTGCCGGTGATAAGAGGTTATTTGATATTAGCTCACTTGATGAATGGAGAACCCAAGCCTATGAAAATGCCAAGTTGTTTAAAGAAAAAGTTAAAAGATGGCATGACAAAAGAATACAAAAGCGTGAGTTTAATGTAGGTGATTATGTATTTCTATACAACTCTCATTTAAGATTTTTTGCAGGAAAACTTCTCTCATGGGAAGGTCCTTACATTATCGAGGAGGTCTATTGTTCCAGTGCCATAAAAATCAACAACTTCGAAGGCACAAATCCGAAGGTGGTGAACGGTCAAAGAATCAAACATTATATCTCAGGTAATCCCATAAATGTTGAAACCAATGTTATTGAAACCGTAACCCCGGAGGAATACATAAGGGACACTTTCCGGAATGTTTCAGACTCCGAAAAGGAATAGGCATGTGGTACGGTAAGTAAACCGACTCCAAAACAGTTTCTAAGGCAATATTTCTCCGTTTTGGAATATTTAGAAAAATAGAAAAATAAGAAGCAGTCCGGGAAGGACACGAGGGCTCCACGAGGGTGGAGGGCGAGCCCCCCTACCTCGTGGACCTCGTGCGCTCTCCCGACTCCGTTTTCTTACACGACACGTATTTCGGCCGGTAAAAATTCATTATATAATCTCCCGGAGGTTTTGACTCCTGTATCACGCAAAAATCTCCTGTCTTTGTTTCGAGCTGTTTTCTGTCAGGGTTGTCAAGGCCAGGCACTATGTCGTCTCCCTCCTCCTCCAACCATGAGGGCAATGATGCTTGCCTAATGAAGATAGAGCTGAAGAGAGAAGAACCCATGGAGATCAACAAGGATGAAGGGATCAAGAAGGCCATGGAGGACCCAGTTCAGGCAACAGAAGACACCCTTCAACTTGATCACAATCCTCTTATCCCAACAGAAATTGAAGCTCTCAAGATGATTGAGTTAGCTTGTATACAAAATAAGTATCTCACACGTGAAAATATTTTATTGAAGGAGCATATCATCGCACTCAAGGGCATTATCCGCAAGTTAGAAGACCTCCTACGCTCGATGTGCGACTATCCATCATCAACAACTCCACCTTCTTCACCAACAAAGGAGACATAATCACATGGGTATGGGCACTCCCCTTGGCAACTGCCAAGCTTGGGGGAGTGCCCCGGTATCGTATCACCATCACTTTTATCTTTACCATTTTCCTTAGTTCGATCCTTTTGGTATTATCTTGATCTAGTAGAATAAAGTTTATGGCATGATCTAGTTTTGAGTTCTGCTTTATAATTCCTCTATGTAATCGAGTCTGTGAGCTATATAATAAAGATTAGTGTCGAGTCAAGGGCTTGATTATTTTGCCATGATCCTAAGGGAATAAAAGAAAAGATAAAGAAATAAAAAGAAACAAAGAGATCATGAGGATCTTGTGGAGAGTAATGAGCTCACATAGAAAGAGTATGATGAATAAAAGTTGTTGAGAGTTGACAAACATAGTTTTGGTCATCGTTGCAATTAATAGGAAGTAATAAAGAAAGAGAGGTCTTCACATATAAATATACTATCTTGGACATCTTTTATGATTGTGAGCACTCATTAAAATATGACATGCTAAAGAGTTGATGTTGGACAAGGAATACAATGTAATGGGTTATGTTTTCTTACATCTGAGATAAATTATATTATCATGGATCATCCAACATGGTTGAGCTTGCCTTTTCCCCTCGTGCTAGCCAAATTCATCGCACCAAGTAGAGATACTATTTGTGCTTCCAAATACCCTTAAACTAGTTTTATCATGAGAGTCCACCATACCTACCTATGGATTGAGTAAGATCCTCTAAGTAAGTTGTCATCGGTGCAAGCAATAAAAATAGCTCTCTAAATATGTATGACTTATTAGCATGGGAGAAAATAAGCTTTATACAATCATGTGATATGGAAGAAATAAAAGCGACAGACTGCATAATAAAGGTCCATATCACAAGTGGCAATATAAAGTGACGTTCTTTCGCATTAAGATTTTGTGCATCCAACCATTAAAGCTCGTGACAACCTCTGTTTCCCTCTGCGAAGGGCCTATCTTCTACTTTTATCTCCTACCTTGCATAAGAGTCATGGTGATCTTCACCCTTCCTTTTTACATTTTATCCTTTGGCAAGCATAGTATGTTGGAAAGATCCTGGTATATATGGCTAATCGGATGTGAGTTTTCATGAACTATTGTTGTTGACATTACCCTTGAGGTAAAACGTTGGGAGGCAAAACTATAAGCCCCTATCTTTCTCTATGTCCGATTAAAACTCCATACCCGTAAGTATTACATAATTGTGGACTTGCTGAAAAGCTCTTATATATTGACTCTTTCCTATGTTATGATAAATTGCAATTGCTCCAATGACTGAGATTATAGTTTGTTAGTTTTCAATGAAGTTTATGATTCATACTTGAAATTGTGATTGAATTATTACTCTAGCATAAGAAATCATATGACAAGAATTATGTAAGTTGTTGTTCTAAGAATGATCATGATGCCCTCATGTCCGTATTTTATTTTTATCGACACCTCTATCTCTAAACATGTGGACATATTTTTCGATTTCGGCTTTTCGCTTGAGAACAAGCGAGGTCTAAGCTTGGGGGAGTTGATACGTCCATTTTGCATCATGCTTTTATATTGAAATTTATTGCATTATGGGCCATTATTACACATTACGTCACAATACTTACGCCTATTCTCTCTTATTTTACAAGGTTTACATAAAGAGGGAGAATGCCGGCAGCTGGGATTCTGGGCTGGAAAAGGAGCAAATATTAGAGACTTATTCTGCACAGCTCCAAAAGTCCTGAAACTTCACGAAAGATGTTTTCAGAATATATAAAAAATACTCAGCGGAAGAGATTCACCAGGGGGCCACACCCTGCCCACGAGGGTGGGGGCACGCCCTACCCCCTGGGGCGCCCCCTACCTCGTGGCCCCCCTGGTGGCTCTCCGGTGGCCATCTTCTGCTATATGATGTCTTTTGATGGGAAAAAATAACAAGCCATCTTCTCGGACGAAACTCCGCCGCCACGAGGCGGAACCTTGGCGGAACCAATCTAGGACTCTGGCGGAGCTGTTTTGCCGGGGAAACTTCCCTCCCGGAGGAGGAAATCATCGCCATCGTCATCACCAACGCTCCTCTCATCGGGAGAGGGCAATCTCCATCAACATCTTCATTAGCACCATCTCCTCTGAAAACCCTAGTTCATCTCTTGCATCCAATTCTTGTCTCCAAGTCTGGGATTGTTGCTAGTAGTGTTAATTACTCCTTGTAGTTGATGCTAGTTGGTTTATTTGGTGGAAGACCATATGTTCAGATCCTATATGCATATTAATACCCCTCTGATTATTTGTTCCTGAGGACATGGGAGAAGTCATGCTATTAGTAGTCATGTGAATTTGGTATTCGTTCGATATTTTGATGAGATGTATGTTGTCTCTCCTCTAGTGGTGTTATGTGAACGTCTACTACATGACACTTCACCATTATTTGGGCCTAGAGGAAGGCATTGGGAAGTAATAAGTAGATGATGGGTTGCTAGAGTGACAGAAGCTTAAACCCTAGTTTATGCGTTACTTCGTAAGGGGCTGATTTGGATCCATATGTTTCATGCTATGGTTAGGTTTACCATAATACTTTTCTTGTAGTTGTGGATGCTTGCAATAGAGGTTAATCATAAGTGGGATGCTTGTCCTAGTAAGGACAGTACCCAAGCACCAGTCCACCCACATACCAAATTATCAAAGTACCGAATGCGAATCATATGGACGTGATGAAAACTAGCTTGATGATATTCCCATGTGTCCTCGGGAGCGCTTTTCTCTATATAGGAGTTTGTCCAGGCTTGTCCTTTGCTACAAAAGGGATTGGCCCACCTTGCTGCACTTTATTTACTTTTGTTATTTGTTGCTCGTTACAAATTATCCTATCACAAAACTATCTGTTACCACTTATTTCAGTACTTGCAGAGAATACCTTGCTGGAAGCTGCTTATCATTTCCTTCTGCTCCTCGTTGGGTTCGACACTCTTACTTATCGAAAGGACTATGATAGATCCCCTATACTTGTGTGTCATCTATAACCCACAAGTATAGGGGATCAATTGTAGCCTCTTTCGATAAGTAAGAGTGTCGAACCCAACGAGGAGCTAAAGGTAGAACAAATATTCCCTCAAGTTCTATCGACCACCGATACAACTCTATGCACGCTGGACGTTCGGTTTACCTAGAACAATTATGAAACTAGAAGTACTTTGCAGGCGTTGTTGGATAGGTTTGCAAGATAATAAAGATTACGTAAATAAAAAGTAGGGGCTGTTTAGATAAAGACACAACTAAGTTAGTTTTGGTAGAGAGTTGTTTGTTACGAGAAAGTTATTTGTCCCTAGGCAATCGATAACTAGACCGGTAATCATTATTGCAATTTTATATGAGGGAGAGGCATAAGCTAACATACTTTCTCTACTTGGATCATATGCACTTATGATTGGAACTCTAGTAAGCATCCGCAATTACTAAAGATCATTAAGGTAAAACCCAACCATAGCATTAAAGTATCAAGTCCTCTTTATCCCATACACAAACAACCTACTTACTTGGGTCTGTGCTTCTGTCGCTCACGCCACCCACCATGAGCAAATCATGAACATATTGCAAACCCTACAGCGGGAATCCCTCACGCTTGCGTGACATGGAGACCACCATAGGACAGCACCAATAATAAAAACATGCAACTCAAACCAATCACGATCATCAATTACCCATAGGACAAACCGGATCTACTCAAACATCATAGGATAGCCATACATAATTGGGAAATAATATATAGCGTTGAGCACCATTTTTAAATAGAGATTACAGCGGGTAAAAGAGGGGTTACACCACTGCATAGAGGGGGGAAGAGTTGGTGATGATGGCGGTGAAGTCGTTGGTGAAGATTGTGATGATGATGATGGCCCGCGGTGGCACTCCGGTGCCACCGGAAGCGAGGGGGAGAGATACCCCTCCTTATTCTTCTTCCTTGTCCTTCTCCCTAGATGGGAGAAGGGTTTCCTCTCTGGTCCTTGGTCTCCATGGCGTGGGAGGGGTGAGAGCCCCTCCGAGATTGGATTTGTCTTTCTGTCTCTCTCTGTTTCTGCGTTCTCAGATTCTTCCCTTTCACTATTTCTTATATTCATAACTCCGATTGGGCGGAAATTTTAACACGATCTCTATTCGGATATTAGCTCCCTTGCAGCGAAAGAAGGACACCAACCGCCTTACGAGCTGGCCATGAGGGTCAAGGGCACGCCCCCTGCCTCGTGGCCCCCTCGGGCATCATCTCGCGTGGATTTTTCTTCCCAAAAATCAAATATATTCCAAAAAATATCCATCAGTTTTTCTCCTGTTTGGACTCCGTTTGATATGGATATTCTGCAAAACAAAAAACATGCAACAAACAGGAACTGGCACTGGATCAATATGTTAGTCCCAAAAATAGTATAAAAAGTTGCCAAAAGTATATGAAAGTTGTAGAATATTGGCATGGAACAGTCAAAAATTATAGATACGACGGAGATGTATCAAGGCACAGGCCGACGCCACCTACAACCACCATCTCCTCCAGGGGCACCTGCAGGAGGAGGAGTAGATCGCCGCGGAGCAGGCGGAGCAGGAGGCGCTGCTCGACTCGTACCGCTCCGCCCGCGAGGGCCGCCTCGAGCGCTGGCGGTACCGCATGCAGGTGGCAGAGGCTTCGACCGCCTACAAAGAGGGCGATCGATGAAGCGGGTGAGGCGCTGTTTGGCGAGACCGAGGACGAGGCAGAGGACAATGCTGGCTCCGACGAGTCCCCACTCCGCTGGCGTCGAAGAGGCCCTGCTCCGCCAAGGCCCTGTGGCACCAACAACGAGGTAGAGGACACCGACGGCTCCGCCGAGGCCCCACCCTGCCGGCAACAAGGGGGATGATTTCCCCCGCTCTGCCGAGGCGCCGCCCGCTGGCAACGAGACAGAGGACATCGCCGGCTCCGCCAAGGCCCCACCCCGCTGCCAGCGAGGCCGCACCACACATAAAACGAGGAAGAGTAGAACCATTGTTGAGGAAATCATTAACTGGTAGCTGCTCGGTTGGCTGGTGAGTAGGGGATTAATAGGCTAATTGCCAAGTTAATCGGCCATTTAATCAATTAACGAATGATTTATCGTTTTATCGGCTACTCGGTGACTCTATGAGTAGGGATTAATCGGCAAGTTAACTGCTTAATCGGATGAATTCTTGAACAGGGAGTAGAACACGGCAGGTCGCCGCCGCTCGGGTCCAAGTAAGGCCCCCGCTGCTACCCTCGGTTGAAGCCAAGCTAGGCGGGTTGACCACTGATGGCCGGTTAGCTTCTTGGCGGCGACGTGGAGTCGAAGAGCGATGTTGGAGAAGGACGCTGCTTCTACTTAACTGCTGGTGCAGTTGGCTGACTGACACATGGGCCCAACAGTCATTTGGGCCACATGTCAGTTACGCAATTGCACCTACAATTAAGTCACTGAAACTTCTGTTCGGCTCAGCAGGACACAGGTGGGTAGCTTCAGTTAATTAATTATACTCCAGCGCACCCCTTTTTAGTTGAAGAATGTATGAAATGTAATGAAATCCGGCATGTTTATATGAAATCCGACCGTGTATGAATGAATTTATTTCGATTAGTTTGAATTCTTGTATCACTGGCATTGGATGAACATGCAAAACAATACGTACTAGCATTATTCCCAGGGTGATCACCTGGTTTGCAGCAGTTTCACATGTACTCCCTCCGGTCCTTTCTAGTGTGCATACAAGTTTTGTCTGCAGTCAAAGTATCTCTACTTTGACCAATCTTATAGAAAAAAGTATGCACTTTCACAATGTGTGAAGTAAAAAGGAACAGAAGGAGTACAAAGAGTTTGAGCAGCTTTTTAGCATTCCTGTACGTTGCAATCAAACACATAGGCCTGGCAATTAATAGAGAACATTCAAAACAATCGATGATTATGCATCTCAGCGATTCACATGTCAGAGCCAATATTTACTTCACAACTAAAGAATAAAGGAAAAATGGATCGACGCTGCTGACAGCAAAGGGCGTCCCATTCGAAAATATCAAACGCATGTCTTCTTGCTAAAATACATGAGAAAAATTTGACAAGGTTTTCCCATTCCAAAATATCAAATGCCAATGATTGTGGAATGGGCAGGGTTTTCCATCAGTTCGGACATTGACGTGGCACCTCGTGCTAAATAAACCAGCTGTTCTTTTTGTGCAGTTCCACCAAAATCAACCAAATTCGCGCGTAGCTTGTATGATTTCACCCTTATATGTTGCAACCCCTTGAACTTATCGGCACCTCCTTTCTTGTGGTGGAAATGAATGATTTGATGTATTCATGAACATTTTGTGTAGTTCCCATTGAAATCAAGCTGAGCACCCTGTTTGCACAAATACGAAAAAGTGATTAGTATAAAGCAAACTGTACTATGAATTGATAGTTTAAACAGGCACCGACTTGGTCCATGTAGAGCACACTTTTCGAAAAATGGAACTCACCGGAAAGAATCCTAGAACAACATTGTACTCGCACATCACAGCAAGAAAATGGAGATTTGTCAGTCCTTCTGAGCTAAAGTTAGTTTGGTCTTGTGGGGGTAATGTAACCATCCTTTAACTGCTCCTTCCGATGAGAAGATAGACAGGGCTTTTTTATCCTGGCATAATCGGAACTAGTCACTTCACATACTCCATATTCTTCTTCAGAGGAGGATGATACTGTTGTGCAAAGACAAGAGGATAACTAAATGCTAGCATCCCTATTTGCTCGAAAAAAGAAAAGGAAATATTTAAAACAACACAGATGGAGCACTTCTCAAGGACAATACCACTTTTTGATGACAGTATCTAAACAGTAGCACAACACCAATAGAGATGACAAAGCTCAATCATATGGATGAAATCAATGGGCGAGTACCAACCTTTGTCAGGAGGCTTATTGTGTAGAGCATATAGATGAAGCACTTCTCCGGAACCATCTATTGCTATCTACTGTGGTGGCCATGCTTACTATATACTCCTTGATTAGATTAATGTTTCCAACATCTTCTTGTGCAGTTCCACTCAAATATATGGTATCTTCAAGGAATATCCCTGTTTGCACAAGTAGAGATAATTACATATTACATTAAGAGTGGCATCAAATCAGTGGCAAAACAATTGGTCGTTCTAGCCATAGCAATAAATTAAGATGCAAAACTATATCATTACTTGTGTCATCACAGTTCCAGTGCTTCATTATAGCACCAAGAGTTGATTTTTGTTTTTCTTCCGCTTGTTCTTCCCCTTCATCACTTGGTTCAATAGCAGACAAGCTTCGCCTTCAATATAAGATTTGGCATGTCAATTAGGTTGCACAAGTATATCACTAAACAATGACATTAATTTTCTAATGAAAGTGGCAAAATACAGGCCAACAGTTGTGACATATCCTTATCTTACCTCAATGGGATATTGCGGTGCACATACGGATTGGAAGTCTTGTCTCCATTTGTGCATTTCACTAAAATCAAGCAACATTACCGTACAAGTAGCACAACATATGAAAGCACACTGCAGAATCATGTGAAAGAAGGCTAGTACTGACCTCTGATGATGCGGAATTCAAACAACTCACAAGAAGAAGATCTGAACCAAATTTGCCAACATGGATAGGAAGTAAGATCTCGTCTTGTGCAGTTCCACTAAGATCAAGCAATAAACCAACATTGTCGGTGTGACATTTTGGTTGAACTGCACAAAACACTCTTAAAACAAGTGTTTTGTGAAGTGCAACAAAAGGTCACAATGGCAACAAGGTGAAGTAGATAACCCTGTTTACACAGAGGTGCAAAGGAAACAACTAGTGGTCAATAACTGTGGATGACACAGAAGCCAACAAAAAGAAGCATCTCCCTTACCTAAGTGGGAAAGAAAGCAAGACAGTAGCATTTCTCAAACGGTGGCATTGATTAATATTAACAGAGAGATTATATTAACAATAAAATTCGTTAAACATGAAATTTTCTTTTAATTGTGGCATTGCATCAATTTTCCAGCGGCATTATTAGAGGGTGCTTGTTTACAGGGACATTTTGGTGGAGGGACTAAAAAAACTCTGTGTCAGTCCCATCTAAACCAAATGGGGGGGACTTTTAGGGACTAAAAGTGGTCATTTGGGACTAAAGAAAGAAGACCCCGAGGGAGAGTCTTTTTGGGACTTTTTCCAACAGTTGCCCCTGCCACGCATCGCACCTTGTCTCTATTAGTTCATTACTAGGGGTAACATGGTCTTTTAGCATGTCATTTAATAACCTCTAGTCCATGTTTAGTCCCTGGAACCAAGCAGGTAGGGACTAGGGAGTTTTTAACCAAACAGGGCCTTAGATTAACAACAACTAAAGAGTTGCACGGGACAGTGGACGCACCAGCACCATGTGCATCTACTGATGTACTGGGGTGATACACAGTCTGTTGCAACAAAGAACAAACAACCAAGGAGCATATTTTTGTTGGTCCCAGTTTTGTCATCTTTAGACACCTTTCCCTATGTGAGCGCAGCAAATCTAGTCCTGCTCAAACTCTACAGCCTTGTCCCCCAAAACAAAAGATCAGTTTGTTACAGATGTGCGTACTGCATTTATCATTGTTTTCCCTTTTCGACCAACGTAGGTGCTGGATAGCCAGTCTGTACTAGTACTTTCCCCACTTCCTTTCCTCTGTGAACCACGTCCTAGATTTATGCCATACAACTTTCCCCACTACTTTCCCCCATTCTTGTCCTCTTTGAACCACGTCTTAGATTCATGCGATACAACTTTCCACACTACTTTCCCCCTCCCTTTCCTTTTTGATCCACGTCCTAGATTCATGCTCTACAACTTTTCCCACTACTTTCCCCAAATCCTTTCCTCCTTGAACCACGTCCTAGATTCATGGTATACAACTTTCCCCACTACATTCCTGTTAGATCCAACACCTAGATTCGAGTGCAAAAGCGGAAAAAGCCCACATGTAGCTAGAGCAAGGCATGTGGAATAAATAAATTATACCTTAAGGTTCTAGGGGTGTGGTTCGGTGGGCGACCGAAGGCTATTCGACCCACACTATGTACGGCGAAGAAGAAGAAGGGGTCGGAGGCCCTCCCGTGCCGCCGCTGGGTGAAAGTGAACAGCTACGCCGGCAGTGGATTCCCTCCTCCCTCGCCGACGGCGACAACGTTAAGCCTCCTTCCCTTCCTGGCGGACGGATCCTGCCGGCTCTTTGACCAGCAGCGAGGGGGGAGAGAGAGAGGCCAACGAAGTCTTGTTTAGATCTGGAGAGGGTGAGAGAGTGTGAAGAGAGCAACTACAAAAATACCAGCAGTGAGGGGAGAGAGAGAGGCTAATGAAGTCTTGTTTAGATCTGGAGAGGGTGAGAGAGTGTGAAGAGAGCAACTACAAGTGCTGAGGCTCCAGCGTGTATACTGGAGAGAGTGTGAAGAGTGCAAACCCTAGAAAACAAGCACCGAGGCTGCAACTTATACGTGATGAGGTGATTATACGGTCACTATGAGATCGTATAGCTTCGTATCCATCCATTTTGACCAGTAGTACGTTACCTCTCTCCATGTAGTACATTGGGTCCCACCAGTCAGAGGGTGAAACAAACAAATTAATAAGAAAAATTAAAAGCGCCAGCGGTGTATCTTACCTCACACATCTCGCTACTACTCGGGAACACTGTCCAATTGATGCCTATGTTCGGTCACGTACTATTTTAAGTGAATCCTTATTATAACATGCAAACAATTTTGGGCACTTGTATTTGACCTAAGTTAGTGTGCCATCGTATCTCGTACGACTCCCTCCGTCTTGGTGTAATAAGTCACGTTAGAAGGTGCGGCGGTACCAAGGTGCAAGCAGATTGGAGGAGAAGGAGAAACTTGACTGGTAATTCCTCCAATCAAAGCCCTGATTTCTGTCTCTAAACGCAAAAATTAATCCAAACAACTAAGAGATGCTGTTTTAGCTACCATACAGGGCCACGTATTAACTCGCATGGAAACCGACTTTGATTTCTTGACTGATCAATGCGTAGTTGCGCTCCATGCATTGGGTTTCCGGGGGAGATAACAAGGCAGAGTAAGGAGCGTTTTGTTACATTGCTTAGGCTGGTCATAGTGGTGAGTAACTTGGACTAGTACAACATGCATATGTTACTAGTCTATGTTACTACTACGCGAAGTTTGCCGTCGGAAGCGAGCCGATCTGGCTCTCCTGAGCCAGCAAGGTTTTTCTGGCCACCCAAGCTAGCTGGCCCACAAAAGCTAACATATTTTAACAGTTACAGACGCCTAACCTTGCCCGGCTATGCTATAGGCTGTTCTTGCTAAGGATACTAATGCTCCCTAAGTAACAACGCTCGGTAGCAACAAGGCCAGGAGGGGATTGAGATGCGAAGTTAATGGATGACGCCTAAACATTTTGGGAATATCTGATTTCCGTAGGATGACTTAACACCTAGACGGAGTGAGTACTACTCCTCAGTCCAGGTTTGATGGAATATTCGTCACCTATTCTCTTCTTGTACGTACTCCATTTGTATCTCACTTCATGTGCCTTCGCACTCGCATGATTTTACTATTCTATAAACCCGTGTGTGCGTGTGCGTGTGTGCATGTGTGTTTAACAGCATGTGTGTGTTAGAGAGAGCGACAGATCGACCTACTCCTACAGAGAGATGGTGTGTAGTGTATGATTTTAGCCGCCAGAGTCGGTGCATCCTCTTGTTTCCGAGCGTCCGGTAGGGACAGGCGGACAGCTGCCACGCCCGCTCGTGACTAGCCTGGCCCACCCAAAGCCCCTCCATCACCCGCGCGTACTTCCCGCCTGAAACAGTTAGTGCCGCATTCATGCCCAGGAAGAGCGGACGCGACCTCTCACTGGCACCTGCATTGAAGGGAGAAGCGGATTCAAGAGTGACGGTTGCTTCATTCGTCCAACTTACTGCTGGGTCTATGTGATTTGACGGCTCATTGGTCATTATTACTGAGGTGGTAGGACTACTGGATATCCCACGCTTTTGGCGAAAGGAGGTACTACTAGATTACAATTTTCTCCATTCTTACAACAAAGGAGTGCAAGAGTAGTGAAAACACGCAGGCTCAGTGATTACATGGCCCACCTCACACTATCACCATATTTTCTGGACACCGTGCGACACCTAACTCTTTACATAGTACTCCCTCCGTTCCTAAATATAAGTCTTTGTAGAGATTCCACTAGGTGGACTACATACGGAACAAAATGAATGAATCTACACTTAAAATGCATCTATATACATCCGTATGTGGTTCATGGTGAAATCTCTACAAAGACTTATATTTAGGAACAGAGGAAGTACTTTTATAGTACATACTATAATTTATCAGCGAGATAGTACAATGCGGTACGCACGATTCAAGATTACTGGGACTAGTTGATGAGACATAAACTCATCACAAATACAGTACGTAGAACCTAGTAGAGGTATGTGCGGGGCAAAGAAGTAGAGAAATATCCACATGGAGTGATGTGGGCAGCTTGAGCAGTGGTGCAAGCCAGTTGTAAAGGGCGTTGTACCTGAGGGATGTCGGGACGTAGATCAACCTAGAGGAGGGCAGTGGGAGGAGGCAACTACCCACGTCGCGGCACTGAGCAATGGACGAAGGCAACCTCACCGGCTTTGTGAGAGAGAATGGCGGGGACCCCTGATCGGGACATGTCGACAGTGGGTTTTCACCGTCGGTGTCGGCGACCTCATCTACACTAAGCATCCACCCCTTCCCCCGGCGGACGTGATCCGCCGGGATGTTAGAGATGTGGCCATAGTGGTTTTGTGCGGGAGAGTGTGAAAACTTAAGAGAGCAACCCCAGCAAGCAACCGTGTAGGCTCGTCCTGCCTATGTATATACTAGAGCGGTTTCCTTTTCTCTCCATATGAACCTATTTATATTGTGTACGTGCCACCGAAGAAAAAAACTTTATTTATAAATGACGCGGCACCTACTACTCGTTCTCCTATAAACCTTGCACTTGGCATCTCCAAACTATTAACCTTGCAATTGGCTCTTCACCTCTTCGGGAAGTCGAGCAATAAGGGTACTGCAGTATATATCGTTCTGGCTATATGAGACCGAATGAATTGCCGCACGTCCACCATGTGGCGAGGGTTGATGGGCGAGGGTGAGTGCGTACTATTACGTCCATTTCAATATGGACTACATACGGAGCAAAATGAGTGAATCTACACTCTAAAATACGTCTATATACATCAGTGTTTGGAGTATGTACTAGTAGTTCATATTGAAATCTACCAAAGGACATATATTCCAAACAATATGATAATCTCTCTAACCAAGGTAGAGCTGAGGAGTAAACGGAGGGAGTACTAGTAAAATTTTCTCCTCGTCCTACGAGCCACCGCGTGCATGGGCGAGGGAGTGGGCGTACTAACCAAGCTTCTCCTCGTTCTGCGAGTTGACGGGACACATCAAAAGTACTCTAGTGTATAGATCCTTGCCTCTAAGTTAGGCCCCACATGGTTTGCCTCTTTTTTAACATCAAGTCGCAATTTGTTTGTTCACCCGTGGTAGATGATCCTCCCTCCATCTAGTGGACAACCAGTACATGTGTCAAGTTACCACGTTGGTTGCCTTTTCGTACAGAAATGAGCTCCACCATGTACCCGCGCGGGTGTGGTTGGGAAAGAGACGGGAGTACGTGCGCCGTGTGTGCACCTCTTCTCTTAGTGCACGTCCCCCACCTACGTGTGTGTGTGAGAGAGATACAAACCTAGACAAATGGCTTGTGCGTTTGTGAATGTATTTGTGGGAATATGTGTCGATGACATCTCAAACAAAATTTTGCATGCAATGTGTGTGAAATGGAGGCCTATCCATATCATATATAGAGGGTCGGGTGATCCACGAGAAGAGAGGGAGGGGTCATAGATATCGATAGATTCGAAGAGAGGATCAAGTGGGTGGGTGTGGGATCGATGAAGAGAGCCATTGAAATTGTGTGTGTGTGCAAGTCAAAGATATAGGGCGACTGACCTAGCTACCGTAACGTCAGAGGGCACAGGTCAAGTTTGTGTGTGGCAGGGAGACGTGACTAGAGCACTTGATGTATCGGTGTGTGCATCTGCGTGGGGGTGGGGGAGGGGTAGGCAGAGGCCTAACTATAGAGGTAGAACGACTCATATATGTGTTGAGAAGGAGAGACCCAGCTATGTCTTGAGGGAGATCGGTTGACGTCCATACATAACTGAAGGAAGGGAAATAGGATGGGACAGAGAGAGAGAGAGAGGAGAGAGAGAGAGAGGGAGGGAGAGGGGTAGAGTGCTGGATGGGTGATGGAGTTTCTTCTCAAAGATGGTGGGAGAGGCCTACTAGACAAACTGAGGGTGGAACTGCAATATTATCAATAAGAGTGGGGATGTGTTTTTGTGTGTGCCTGTGTGTGATAGATCTGTCGGGACACATCCATGGATGATGAAGGGGAACCATGTGTTTGGTAAGCAAACCTAACTAGATCGGTAGATCAATTGTTGTTTATCGGAGGAAGGGAGAGACACAACTAATGAGGTAGATCGATCGACGCGTGGGGAAAAATGAGTTATAAGTACCTAGATAACTATATGTATAGCGGGAGATCGGTCGGTGTACGTCCATTTGTTAGAGGCAAATAAGGCCCGGCGAGACAGATAGACAAAGAGAATGGAGCTAGGAGGTGGTGCGAGAGGCCCAGCTACTAGCTAGATAGGGGGAGGAGTGTGCGGTTGTGAGATCGATGAAAAGAGGGGCGAGAGTTTACATGTGTGTGGGACCGTATGAGAGACACAAGGCAAGGACACATAAAGGAGGAGATTGAAGGTGCGTGTGTATGTTGTAGGCAGACATCACTGAAGAGGTTTATCGATAGGTGTGTGTCGGAAAGGATTTGTGGAGACTGTGGGAGAACGACCTAAAGAAAAAAAATGAATGTGCATGATGGATACAATGTTGAGAGAGGGGGAGGGCGAGGAGGGCGTGTGCATGCACGAGAGGAAGTTAGTGTTAGCTACAAAGGTTAGAGGATTGTGAGGTTGTAAGAGACTAACAAAGATCATAATTTGATATGAAAGTGGATTCATATATTTGAACAAGAGATCATAGTGTTTTATACATATGCATGCATGAATATAGTGGTGATACGCGTGTTGTGGTTTTTCACATGTTATACCATAATGTGATAATGCATGGCGTTTGCAACTCACATCTAAATGTCGAAAAATCTAAACCATACTATACATCAAACAATCTCACATTTTCTTTGAATTTGTGATAACGTGTGGCGTTTGCAGCTTACAACTAAATATCGAACAATGTAAACAACACTATATATTGAACATTCTCACATTTTATTTGAATTTGTGGTAATGTGTGGTGTTTGCAACTCACATCTAAATACTTGTAGGCGTAGGGGGCGGGGCACCATACATAATGTGATAAACACATTATACATATGAGACATAGTTTAGTTTGTGAAGATCTAGCTAGAGCCTGAAATGTACTATGATTTGAAATCAACACAAAGTGGATTCAAAAAATCAAGTTCGAGTTCATATAGTACACACAGTTCATATGTAACTCGAGACTAATCATGTGGTGTGCTGTGAAGGTAATACACAAACGATGGTTTAACTTGACAATAATGACGATTGTAGATCTTATTAAAACAGAGAAATGAATTCAAATGCTTTGACTTCACAACAATCATTATTGTAGATCTTATTCAAATAGAGAAACGAATTCAAATATAGTTCATATTGAAGCGGTAGTATATACGTTTGGAATGCACTAAAACATTCATTTGAGTGCTAGGTTGCATGCATTATACAGGTAGAGAAATATTTTAATTGAACATAACATGAATTCAAAGTTTTGAATGACATTTGTACTGCAAATTGATTTGGTAGAGTACACGTTAGGCTTGTCCAGAAATTTCAACCCGCGCCTTGTTAGCCCGAAATATTTAAGATATATCTTTGTCTCGTTGTGCTCCGGCAACTCCCTCCATCTCAACCCGCGCCTTGCTATTCCAAAATTACAACGCGCGCGAAAACTCCCACCTCCTGTGAAATCCCGACACGCCAAATGCTCGTGATACCCCTGAACCGAAAGAACCGCCTCAAATCGGTTGGGGTACTTTCATAACTTACCCCACATTTCGGACAAGCGCGTCCCTAAGCCATGGTTCCCCACTCCCATCCCATCCGCCCACCCATTCGTACACCGAGGCCGGGAAAACCCGCGAAGCCCCACACCCTCCTCTGTCCGCCACCCAGCTGGAGCTTCTTCCCCAACGACGTCGTCCACAAAAACACCTCGACGTCCCTCATCCACCGTATCGGATGAGGATCCGTCATCGATCTGGTCATCTCGTCGGTTCAGCCACCCCGTCCTCCACCTGCAAGGAGCTGCCCCGATGTTCCCCTTGTCTTTCACGCCACCTCCATTCCCACACCGCCGTCTTCACCTGCACCACCGGAAGAGCATCATCATCATCGTTTCCTTGGATGAAGCTGCGGCCTAATCGGCGCCACCAAAGAGGTTGTACACTAATCGCCACATTTTCTTCTTGATTCGATCTCACGGTGCTGCCGGCGCTCGGTCCCGAGCCGACACGGCGCGGCTCCATCCACGGCAGCATCACCGGCCACTTCCTCCACAACGTCGCTCCCTCGGCGGCGGCGTCCACATCTGTAGGAGCTACTGCTGCTTTAGCTCTCGCCCTCGCTGCTGCTCTGCTCTTCCTCTCGGTCCTCTGCCTGGTCTGCTCTTGCTCTTGCTCTTGCTCGCGCTGCTGCTCTAGCTCTTGGTCTTGCTTGCGATGCTGCTCCGATTTAGCTACACTTTAGTTGACTGAATCGACTTTTGGGTCAGTCGATTTTCAGGGGGTGGGGGGCTCGCCGGTGTTAAGGGAGAACCAGCCACAATAGGGAGGGGGCTCGCTGGAGAGGTACCCCACTTTCTATCTTAGGGTTCAGGGTGGGGGCGGTGGTCGCCGACGGTGGTGGGGCGGTGGCGTGGGGATCGCCGGAGAAAATGCTCAACACGGGGGGCCCTACAGGGATGGCCGGGGCGGCGGCAGACCAGCGGTGGGGAGTGTTTTCGGGGCGGGCGGGGCGGCGCACCGTCGACCGCAGGCAGCGGGGGTCCAGCTGTTTGGCCGGTGGTGGCTGGCGACTCAGGGGGGTGGAGGTTCAAGATGAACTGCAGGCCCTTGATTTCATATCCAACAGCTGCAAAATCGATTGACCAGAGATGAAAAAGTCAGTCGACTGACATGTAGCCTCACCTCTGGTGCGTTCAGTTTCGACAGTAAAATTAAGTTTTGACAGCAAAATTCAGTTTCGACAATTAAGTTCAGTTTTGACAGTTAAATTTAGTTTTGACAGTTAAGTTCAGAGATGAGCGGCTGATGTATACATCTAGCACTTTGTGGTTATGTATTTTACGTCATCTATTGGAGATGCTATTAGAATTCCACTCAGGTTAACGTTGTCTCTCTTGTCCTGCTTCAGCATCGGCGTCGTACAACTCACCGGAGCTGCTCCAACGACGAAACCCTCCATCAAAGCGGAGCAGTACCTCGGGCTCCATCTCCAGACGCCTAAGATCTTCTTCCCCTCCTCCGACAGCCAAGTCAGCTGGAGCATCCTCACCGGGCCAACCCAATCACGCTGAGATCGGCATGGCTTCGCCAAAGAGGTTGTACACTTGTTGCATATCTTTTTTACTCTACATGTTATATATATTGTCCACTGAGCACACAGAGTAATGGGAAATACGGTCATTTTATCCTACTATATGACAAGCAGTGAGGTACCAGGCAAGTGAGCTATTCGTGATGGACTCTCTTGAATGCCATCATTATTTATCTCTGCGCGTTTGAGCTGTGCATTTGTCGATGGCCCTGGGAGTTGAGCTAGTAGGGCAGTGGTGTGGGTCCAAAGTAATAGAAGTAGCACAAAAACATTTTTTTAGTGTAGGATTTTCCTTGCTCAAGCCTGGCTACTGGAATCGCCAGTTCTTGAAAGGAAAAGTTAATGAAAAACGTAGGAATTCGAAAGTTTCGTATGGTACTACTTTTCATGAATTTAGTGCAAAGGAATGGAGCAAAGGAAAACTATAGAATTTGTTCCTTTAGTGTCACCTTGAAAGGAAAACTGTAGGAATTTTAATTTTCACTTGTCCACCTTTTCAAATTCCTATTCATGAAGCACAAGACTAAGAGATAGTAGCATAATAGCATTATAACCGTACATTTTCTTGTGGTTTGACTTAATCTCACCATGCTTCTTTGCATCCTGTGATGTTCCAATTCTTGTGAACCAAACACCAAGATTGGCAGAAATCCTCTATTTTTAAATTCTCTGTTTTGCACGTGCATTCCTATCTTATTCCTATCTATTTCCTATCCCTGCATTGTTAGAATCCTCAAATTTAAACAATCCCTTACACAAGTAATTCTATTACAGATATGTGTCAAAGAAAACCTTGTGTGGTTTGTCCTGCTCCTGCGGTGCTATGTTCCACGCCAGCTCAGCTGCTCCAACGACAGAAGGGTTCACCACAGCAGGGATCCGCTCTCCAGACTGTCTTTCGCCGCCTTAGATCTTCTTCCCCGCCGCCGGCAGCCATGACAACTGCATTACCATCATCAACTGAGCAGATGACCTTGAAGACTACACGGGTCCGCAAGAGAGGTCGCACTCTTCCGTGTCTCCTTATGCTATGCATTGCTTAATATGATAACATGCTACTTTATCGTCGTGTTCACCTATTAGACTCCGAGTCAAGTCCAAACTTATGCTGAAACTTGAGTTTTTAAATGCTTGTGGGGTACATATTGGGACAACAATCAGTACTATCTGTCTACTATCTGGTTAATCTCGGGTGTCTACTATGAGTTTCATGTTGGGTGCAAACAAACATTAAAGGAGCCATTATCTGTATTTTTAACTAAAGCTATTATCTACCTGCTACCATTGGTTTTGGGTCTATCCATAGTTTGCTACCATCACTCTGGATTTGTGCATGCACTCCTTACATAATCTCACTATGTTTTATTCCTATTCATGTCAATTATTGTACACAATGGAACCGAACATGTAGAGCAAAAGAGACGAGCCTTGCATGGCAATAAAATTTCATGTAGACATCGCTCCATGGTGGGCGCAAAGGCAGCCCCCTCCACCCACTTCGGATCGTAATCAAGAGGAAGATAACTATTCTGAGGGGGATTAAGAAGCAGAAGACCACTCCTATTTACCCCATGAGGTCTTTGCTCTAACTTGGCATGCTGATGTTGGTTATATCATGCATATGGTGCCTTGCATTGCTTACTTTATACATCAAATATGTCAACTACTTAGTTTAGACATGCTTTGTGTGAATGCCATCTGTTTAGTTTATTCATCGTTTATGTGAATTATGCAATGCCATCTTGTTTAGCCAGGCATCATATATGTGAATTTTGCAATGCCATCCTGCTTAGGCAGTCATCTTATATGTGAATTATATTAGGCCATCCTTTTTTTGTTACGTATTACATTTGTCAACAATGTTAGTACATTCAACTACTCTTCGTGTGCATCAGCCATTTGACACGGTGATGGAAAAATTCTGGAGTACAAGGTCTTCGAAGAAGACTATGCTATCTGATGAAGCGCATATCTTGCTGGTTATGGATATCTCCTCAGAGGAGGATTCAGAGACAAATGACCAGTGCTATTCCCCCCCCCCGAGGTGTATGCTCTAATTAACTTGGCAGGGTTATGTTGCTCATATCGTGCGTATGGTGTCTTGCATTGCGATGTCATTTGATTAGTTTAGACATGCTTTGTGTGGATGCCACCTGTTTAGTGTCTAATTACCATATAAGTGAATTATGCATTGCCATCTTGTTGCAAGACATTATATATGTGAATTATGCAATGCTATCTTGTTGCAAAGGCATTATATATGTGAATTATGCAATGCCATGTTGTTGAGCCAATCATCATGTATGTGAATTATATCATGCTATCATTTTTTGTATTACGTGTTCCATTTGTCGACAACATTTGTATATTCAACTACTTTTCCTGTGCATCAGCCATTTGAAGCAGTGATGGAAGTATCTGGAGTGAAAACAAGGTATTCAGAGCAGAAAATGCTACCTGCTGAAGCAGACATCTTGCTGGATACAGAGAGCTCCTCAGAGGAGGATTCAGAGACTGATGACCAGTCCTATTTCCCCCCTGAGGTCTATGCTCAAACTTGGCAGGGTTATATTACCCATGTCATGCATGTTGTCTTGCATTGCTTAGTTTTTACATCATATATGGATTGCCATCTACTTACTTGCTTACTATATAAATCATATATTTGAATTATATCATGCCATCATGTTTAGATACACAACATCTATTTGAATTATGGCATGGCAACCCATTTAATAAAGACATCATATAGTTATATCATTTCATCCTGTTTAGTATTTACAGTCATCATATTTTGAATTATGTCATTCTATCTGGGAATTATATCATGCTATCATGTTTCCATAGGCGGCATGTATGTGAATTATGGCATGCCAACCTATTTAATAAACACATTATATAGTTATATCATGTCATCCTGTTTGCATAGTCATCATATTTTGAACTATGTCTTTCCATCTTTTTTAGTTAGCCATCATAATGTGAAATTGTATCATGCTATCCTGTTTAGTTAGCCATCATATATGTGAAATTGTGTCATGATATCCTGTTTGGTTAGAAAACATAAATGTGAATTATTTCATGCCCTCTTTTATTCCCCACTATCCATTGCACATGTCTACCATACAATGTTTGTACATTCAATTACTTTTCTTGTTTATCAGCCATTTGAATTGCAGAGGGTGATGGCAGTATCTAAGGGAGTAACAACATGTTCTTCAGAAAAGATAGTGCTACCAGTTGATGCAGATAGAACCATAGTTGTCCTTGCCCAAGAACCAGCCCCACCACACATAACCCAGACTCTCGCAGATTGTACCCCTACCCAGTTGGACAGAGAACCAGCTACACCCCTTCTAAACCCAACCCCAGCAGATAGTAACCCAGTTCTAGTTGACACGGCACCGTCTCCACCACAGAGCACCCAAACATGAGCAGTTAGTAAGGGAACTGCAGTGCCCAAAGCACGAGGACCACCACTCTGAATCCCAACTCAATGCTTAAAGGAGAAGAAGAATTGTTCTTAGGTCAGGTTCTGTAGCTATGGTTCATACTCCTTTGCTCTTGCATCATTGTATTTACTCTGACCAACTATTTTCAAATTTGAAGGATGGAATTGAAACTCCAATGGCGCAACAGGTATGTTTTGAACTTGTTTCTTTAACTGGTTTGCTGTTGTAACTTGCTCTATATTGATTTTAGTTTCAATTGAATAAATAGTTATGTTCTCATGTCATGCACGTTACAAGTGTCTCTATAGTTTCCCACACTTATATTCTGTCTATTCTGCTTTGTCTTGAACAAATATTATTTGAACTGTGTCTCTATCTTGATTTGGCAACAAAAACTAGAATGATATAGACCATAAAGTGACCATGGTACATAGATATATGTTTGTTTCATGTTGTTATCCTGTGCACTTTACTACTGAGCCGATTTACCAAAATGAGTTTCATTTACAACATGGTAAACCTGTGACGTGTGTTCTTGTTTCTCTTTTAGAATGCGGACAAAATATTGGAGAACAATACCCCATTATGCAATGGTGAAGGAAGTAATGCAGATAAGGTTCAAGATAGTGAGACATCCCTGTTGGTCTCCAAGAAAGCTGATAAAAACTACCTTGACGACAGTGAGATAACCCAGAAGTCCTGTCTTGATGTAGTGTTTGAGTTACTGGCCACTACTGCTGGCACAAGCTCTTCGAACTCGCTGCCTCAATCAGTTTGTCTTCTTGAGTCTCAGCTTCAAGTTGAAAGACATGGATCAGATGTGTTGCGACAGGAAGCTGAAGGACTGAGAAAGTCCCTGCAGAATTCAGATGCATACTTTCTGGTGCAATAGCAAGCGTTGGAGGATTTAAGCGCCAAACAAGAGAAAGTTAATAAGCTTGCTAAGAATCTTGCCAGCATTATGGGTACCCAGGATATTGTTTCTTGAGATCTTCTGAAGTGGTTTCAGTTATGGACTTGTTTTGCTGCGGCGTTTATTTGCACTGGTCACCAACTTTGACAACCAGTGTATATGATATGCTGCTTTGTTCTCTATATTTGCACTTTTGGCGAACTTTGATGCCCAGTGGATGTAATATGTGTAATAGCCGTGATAGCCTAGTGTAAGTTGCTTGCTTATTTATTTTGTTGTTGTCTTGTTTATTTGTTTGCTTGTAGTCAGTGTTGTTCTTTTTTCGCGGTTTGCTAGTGACCGCAATAACATATTTTTTAAAACTAGGCCACAATAACCATGGGCTACATATTTACTGTAGTGACACTGGGCCTTCTACGGGCCGTAGAAACAATGGGCCTTCTACGGGGCGTAGAAACAATGGGCCTTCTATGGGCCGTATCATCAATGTGCCTTCTACGGGCCGTATCATCAATGGGCCTTATACGGGCCGTATGATCGATTGCCCAAACATGGGCTAATAACATACTGCTTATGGCCTTAAACGGGCTAGAGTTGGAATCGTCCGTTCATGGGCCGACCATAATGGGTCGTCGTTAATCAGCCATATTTGATGACGCTATGAAAACATTCCAACGTATTAACGGGCCACAAATAGGCCGACTGTAAGCACGGGCTGAATTTGGCCCACAAGCAGAAATGACAGTAACGGGCCGTAAGTAACCGAATGCTGGAAATGAGCCCAAGAATAAATGGGCCCTGAGAAGGCCAAAAGATAACATGGGCTGGAAACGGCCCAACGGAATAATGGGCCGTTAATGGGTATAAAGTGATATATTGTTCATTACGGGCCAGTTTTACCATGGGCCGTTAATGGGCCGAGGGTTACTAAGGGCCTCATATGGGCCAAAAGACGTCATGGGCCATACATGGGCCAAAATTTAAAATGGGCTGGAATTATATTGGACGGCCCAGATGACGCTACTGGGCCTAATTCGGATAGGCCGTAAACGGGCCCTGGGTTAGCGGCTGCAAATGGGCTAAATGCGAACAGGCCGTTAACAGGCTTGCCGTGGGCCGGCCCGCCACCTTTTGACCAAGTCAAACGGGCCGGCCTTTTTACAGGAATGGGCCTCTGTTGGGCCGTGCCATTTGTCGGCGTATCATAGGCGCTTTGGGTCCAATGAGTGGATGGCATCTGTCCCAACGGTGAGCCGACACGTATTTCCTCCAACCAATGATGATTTTACACGTGGAAAATCCCCATTGGCCGGGGCTATTAACGGGTTATCGGATCCAAAACTGGACCCGATAGCTTAACGGCGTTCCGTTACGGTGGATGCCACGTGTCGGTCACACTTGACGAAAGGACTTCTGTGACGCGCGATTTATCGTCATGGAAGTGGACACTTCGGTGATGATAATTTTGGTAATGTCATGGAACACTTCTACGACAACACAGGTATGACTATCTTGATTCTGTCATAAAATTGTCATGGATGTACATGCATGAAAGAAAACGTGACCTACTGTGACAAACACGTATCATCACGGAAGTTTATTTTTTTATAGTGTTGGCCGCGTACACGACATGAGCTTTGTCGAGTTTCTCCATCCAGGCCGACCGCCAGGCACGCTTGTCCTTGTTGCACGAATCCTTCATGTCTCTGCAGTAGGGGTCGATGATGGCCTCGGCGAGGTGAACCAGTGAGTCCTTCTCATGCTCCTTGCTGCCCCAGATCTTGTATTGGCCCTGGATGTCGACAAGATTATGGCAGGCGATGCCCGAATTCTCGAGCGCCTTTACATCGTTGGTGATGTCCACCGTAGCGAACATGTCGAGGGGATTGTTGAAAAACCTGGCAAAACCCTCGCTAGGCCTTGTGGCCAGGCAATAGTGGTAGACGAGTATGTGGTGGCGCACGCACAGCTGGGCGACGGCGACCTTGGGACGAGACCCGGCACGACCGCTGGTGTACTCGAGGTCGAACTCGACCACCTTGTACTTCTCCTCGGCAAGCAACAGCTCCATGATGTGGATGGAGTGCTCCACCCAGACCGGGTCATTGGTGTACACCACCGAGAGGTCCATGAACCTTCTATGGGTATCCACCACGGCACACATGGTGAACTGCTGCTCGTCGTCGGCAGCCGCTCAGAGCGCCATTGGATCCGTGCAGGATACCCTCTAAGAATTTCTCGTGGTGGGTGTGCTTCTTGCAATGGTGGGGCGCGATCAAAAGGTTGAAGAGACACAAGGGTTAAATAGCCGCGATAATAAATGGGGGCCGGTCGGCCTGTAATCATCACGTCTTATCACGGCGTTCATAGCGGAGGAGTCCAGCGCACGCTTGACAACACGGCACCGCACGCATGGGCTCCAAGAGGTCCCAAATGTATCGTCGGTGAGCCTGTTCCTGCGCTACCGCGCAAGCTTCCTGCCCGGCTAGTTTGGTCATGCGTCGGCTAGAAGAGGAACAAATTGTGGGCGTTTATTGGCAAACAACTTTGTAAAAACTAAGTGCGTGGAATGACTTCGGTCATAAATTTACCCGTGGGTGATGAGGTCAAAGTTACAAAGAAGGGTGATGATGGACACTCGAGTGCGATAATTAATTCTGCGCTCTACAGGGCACACGGTGGAAGAAACCAACTGTGTGCAATAATTTCAAAGATCGCAGTTGAGTTAGCTATACAGATTATGTGCTGGAGAGCAACAAGGTAAACAGATTCGAGAATGGTTAATAAAATCTAAGACCGTTGCATATTAAGGTCAAAATAGTGCTACCAATATACGAGTCTCATATGATGCCATTTCAACGATTGTACCACAAAATCTCGAAATATTACAAGGTTCAAATTCTAGAGTTATATGGATCAAATTCGAAGATTACAAGGTTCAAACTGATATTAGAAATGAAATCCAGCTCATCAGCTGCAAACGCTTGCGCTAATCCACTGAACATGGATATCAGAGAGGTTCAAACTAATATTACCACTTCTAAGTCTGGTTTCGAAACCTCACATTTTTTGCAAAGGGGTCAGCCACTGAGAAGTCATGTATGGGTTAACATGATGACTTCCAATTACTCTGTCATCTGAAGTCCCAAAATGAAATTCTGCATTTTCAGAGCCTATTCCATTGTGCCGCAGGCGCTGGTGCTGATCAACAAACCATTCTTTTTTGCGAAAGAAATGTAGGACAAACCTCATTACCTTCAGCACCCTTGCTTTGAGAACAAAGAACCTGCACTACTAGGGAAAACCCTAGTAGCAGCGCTACCACTAAGGCACTACAGCTAACTAGAAGCAGTAGCACTGGAAAGGGAGCGCTACTGCTATACCTAGTTAGCAGTAGTGCTTTCCTTTGGACAGCGGTATTGCTACTTGTAAGTAGCAGTAGCGCTTGTTCTAAAAAGTGCTGCTGCTAAATTTTCCTGTATTTTTAAAAATACAACTTATTTTCATTGTGTGGTTTTATATACAGTACTTTCATCATATTATTTTATGACTATGATTACTTATTATACATAACGGTGGGTGAAATGAACGTGGAGTAGATTCAAGTGGAGGCAACATGTGGTGCATGTCGAAAGTACTACTCTAATCCAAACTTGATCTAGTTTGGATTAGTAGTACTTTCGATGTGCACCACATGTTGGCTTCACTTGAATCTAATCCAGGTTCATTTTAGCCACTGTTATATATAATAAGTAATCATGCTCATATAACAACTTAGCATCATGCATCATCAATCATAATAATAAATAACTCATAATTGGTATCATAATAACAATTCATACTCATATCGATCATACAACTTCTACTCGATACCACATCATCATCATAGTCATCTAACCAATCCTACTTAGTTGTTCTTAGCACATGATCATGAGTATTATTAACTAGGACCTACTACCTTCTCTTAGGTAAAATAGCATAAAACAAGATAGGCCCTGACTCTCCATTATGGAGAATGGAGATTATCATGTCTTCAATTCTTTCATTTCGCACAATGTTGCTTCCAAGTACCTCCTTACGACTGTCCCTACATTTTTTCCATTCTTTGATTTTCATGTCTCCACTTCTTTTAGAAATCCAATATGGACAGGTGAGATTCGTATGATGACCTGGCCGTATGTTCAAAACATCAAGGCGACCATTCTGATACATCAGATGAGGCACATAATCATTCGGGATTTTCTGTTGAAAATCATAGTAATAACTTCGTAGTTAGCAATGTAGTTAACTTTTAAAAGAATTTATGCAAAAGATGCACGGATGTCGTAATACTAAAAAATCTTACCATGGAATCTCCATGGTTGTTACCGTAGTCCAACACATGCACTAGTGGCTTGTATTAACCATAATGTGGAGGAGTTTTATAATAGATATTGTAATTCTCAAGATCAGTACAAAATGCGACCAGATGATTTTTCTCCTGATAAGTTAACTCAGAGCCATCGGTGTAGTTGGTTCTGTCTACCATGTTCTGCACATTGTTTGAACAATGAAAATAAGCTATCAATGGAAATAAGCTATCAGCTATTTTGAAATTAACAATATAAATTAGTTAATAACTATGTTTGGGAAACTCACATAGCGGTAGATTGGAAGCGTATCAATAAGGACCCAAATGTCCATATTGTCTTGTTTGATGTCGGGATCACCAAGATCCATGGTGACAAGCATACCCTCATAAAAACCATACATCTTGCAAAGTGCTTCCCAATTTTTGCAACCAAAATTTGTTACGCTCTCAGAATTATACAGAATTACTTCAAAATCCACATCATGATGGGTTCTTAGGTGAATTTTCTTTGTTTCAAAATTTGCATGGTCTTCAAAACCCATCCTCTCCAAGACATAGCGTCTTGCATGGCATGGGATAAGCTACTCAAATTGTAAAAGATGAAAATTACATGTTGAAAATAGTTGAAGTCATGCTTAAATACGAAAAAAACACTTTTCGTCGTTGCGTACCATTTCAACATCGAAGGTCTCCTGAAGCTTAATGCTGAAGCACCGATCTTCATCCAGGTGAGGCATGTCGCACGAACCTCAGTCAACGTTGCACCAGCTCCACTCCCCCGGGAGACTTTCGTTGTTCGATGATGACATTTCCTACGTTCATAATTCAAAGATTAAACTTGTACAATTCAATATATGTACTATGAAAATTAAATTAGATCATTATTATTCATCACGGGTTGACTATCGGCCTACCGAGTCTATATGGTGGAGACTCTCCCTCACTGATTCCTCTGACATTTGCGACCGTCGGTGATGGTCATTACTCCTCCTTCCCCTAGTGCATAACAAAGGTCTAGCACAAGGAAAATAAGGAGAAACGACCCCCATGACAACAGTCGGGATTCTTCATCCTCTCTCATAAATGGTGGATACACTCCCTCATAGATTTTTCGACCGTCGGTGATGGTCGTTATTCCTCCTTCCCCTAGTGCATAACAAAGGTCTAGCACAAGGAGAAGAAGGAAAAACGACCCCCACGACAACAGCCGGGCTTCTTCGTCCTCTCTCATATATGGTGGTTCACTCCCTCACTGATTTTTCGACCTTCGATGATGGAGCCTCGACAGACTTAAAGTCAACCCGAAATGTCGTTTAATATTTTTCAAGAAAATCCAGGCCACTCGATATTTCCTACATATTCTAGCACAAGTCATGCTAGAATTCACGGAAAATCCGGCATGACCTTTGCTAAAAAATGACATATTGAGCGCCTGAAATTTGCCAGAACGGAAATTAATCAACACTTCGGCAAAACATAGGCCACTATAGGAGGTGTAACCTGCAAACATGGCCGGCCACTTGGGCAAGCACGTATCCTATTTGAGCAACACAAGATATACATGTTTATATCTACACCATATGGGCAAGCACATATCTAAATCGTAAAATAAATTAGTATTCAAATTAGCATTCAATCAATAAGCAAAACAAAATCATCTCTTTCGTCTGTACATCGTCGAATATTATCACTAATAGATCTCAAATAGTATCATACATATAACATCACCAATACAGCTAAAACCGTAGCGAACGACGGGTATCGGCGCGGGAGGTGGACACCCAAAGAGAAGGAACCATCACAGGATCATAGCTCCAGTGAGATCCCTGAAGAACCTCCAAGGTATTGGAGAACCTGCCCTCTAACGCAACCATGTAGCGATGGAAGTGCTCGTCCTCCTCGCTGACACGGTGACGTACCACCTCCGCGGGATCCTCAAGCCTCCGCACCGTCACTGGCCCACACGAACGCCACCAAAGAAGATTCGGGTCAACGACGGGCTGGCTCCTCACCAAGCTGCACCCCCCGGAAGGTAGCTGATACGTCTCCAACGTATCTATAATTTTTTATTGTTCCATGCTATTATATTATCTGTTTTGGATGTTAATGGGCTTATTTATACACTTTTATATTATTTTTGGGACTAACCTACTAACCCAAGGCCTAGTGCAAATTGCTGTTTTTTGCCTATTTCAGTGTTTCGCAGAAAAGGAATATCAAACAGAATCCAAACGGAATGAAACCTTCAGGAGAGTCATTTTTGGAACAAACGTGATCTAGGGGACTTGGACTAGACATCAAGAAATAAACGAGGTGGCCACGAGGCAGGGAGGCATCCTTGCCCCCCTGGGCGCGCCCCCACCCTCATGGGCCCCTCGCAGCTCCACCGACCTACTTCTTCCTCCTATATATATATATATCCATATACCCCGAAAACATCTAGGAGGACCACAAAACCCTATTTCCACCGCCACAACCTTCTATACCCAAGAGATCCCATCTTGGGGCCTTTTTCGAAGCTCCGCCGGAGGGAGAGTCGATCACGGAGGGCTTCTACATCAACACCCTAGCCTCTCCGATGATGTGTGAGTAGTTTACCACAGACCTTCGGGTCAATAGTTATTAGCTAGATGGCTTCTTCTCTCTCTTTGGATCTCAATACAAAGTTCTCCTCGATCTTCTTGGAGATCTATTCGATGAAATTCTTTTTGCGGTGTGTTTGTCGAGATCCGGTGAATTGTGCGTTTATGATCAAGATTATCTATGAACAATATTTGATTCTTCTCTGAATTCTTTTATGTATGATTTGTTATCTTTGCAAGTCTCTTCGAATTATCAGTTTGGTTTGGCCTACTAGATTGATCTTGCGGTGTCCTTTCCCAGTGACAGCATGGGCAGTAAGGCACGTATTGTATTGTTGCCATCGAGGATAAAAAGATGGGGTTTATATCATATTGCTTGAGTTTATCCCTCTACATTATGTCATCTTGCCTAATGTGTTACTCTGTTCTTATGAACTTACTAATCTAGATGCATGCGGGATAGCGGTCGACGTGTGGAGTAATAGTAGTAGATGCAGAATTGTTTCGGTCTACTTGTCGCGGACGTGATGCCTATATACATGATCATGCTTAGATATTCTCATAATTATGCACTTTTCAATCAATTACTCGACAGTAATTTGTTTACCCACTGTAATACTTATGCTATCTTGAAAGAAGCCACTAGTGAACCGTATGGCCCCTGGGTCTATTTTCCATCATATAAGTTTCCAATCTATTTTACTTTGCAATCTTTACTTTCAATCTATATCATAAAAATACCAAAAATAATTATCTTATTATCTCTATCAGATCTCACTTTTGGAAGTGGCCATGAAGGGATTGACAAACCCTTTATCACGTTGGTTGCAAGGTACTTATTTGTTTGTGTAGGTGCGAGGTGACTTGCATGTAGTCTCCTACTGGATTGATACCTTGGTTCTCAAAAACTGAGTGAAATACTTATGCTACTTTGTGGCATCACACTTTCCTCTTCAAGGGAAAACGAAAGCAATGATCAAGAGGTAGAAGTAGCACCTCCCAGTACTAGCCCGGCGGAGCCCAGTCCCGGACATGGCTCCTCACCAAGCCCAGGCCTCCTCTGCCGAGTCGACGACGAGGATGCGGGATAGGCATCGTTGATGTCGATGCGGGAATAATTGCTTTAACTAAAAAATAACAGCAAAAGTGACACCTAAAATACCTAAATTCTATTAACTACGCCTAATTAAAAACCTACATTTCGAACATGATTCGATCATAACTAGGGTTCATATTACATTATTCTAAGATTAAACACCTAAAATACCTAAATTAAAGTAACAACATGGGGGGCTGCTCTCACCTCGATCGAGGTCGGAGGGGGTCGATGACGGGGACGATGGTGGGGATGATGCAGGGGCTCCTCGATTTCTGCAAAAACAAAATATAAAAAAACATTATTATCCTCATCTTAGGACTTAGGTAAACTCCGTAAGCTACATTAAATTATTCTATTCAAATTTACTTATAATTTCCTATTCTATTCATATTTACTTATTCAAATTTTCTAAAAACTTCCTATTCTATTCAAAAGACCTACATTTACTTATTCTTTTCAAATTACTTATTCAAATTTTCTAAAAACAAAATATACTAAAACCTACATTTACTAAAAACAATAATCTACATTTAACAAAAACTAAAACCTATTTATAGAAAGGGGGAGGAGGAGGTGTGGGAGGAGGCCAGGAGGAGGGGAAGGAGGAGGAGGAGAGAGCAGGAGGGGGAGGAGGGGAGAGGAGGGGGGAGGAGGAGAGAGAAGGAGAGGGAGGAGGGAGGAGGAGGAGGGGGCCGCCGGTGCCAGAGAGGGAGGAGGAGGGGGGAGGAGGAGGAGGGAGGGATCGACCTTGGGGTGGAGGAGGAGGACGACGAGTGCGGCAGCGACGGCGGCGAGGGCGACACAGGCGACAAAGAGCCGACGGAGGTGACAGAGAGTGTGAGGGGGAGAGTGAGAGGACACGCGGGCCGGTTAATTTGGATAAGGGCCCTTAGTGGTAGAGCTTGTCCGTAAAAAGCGCTACTGCTAAAATCTGTAGCAGTAGCGCTTTCTGAAGAAAAGCGCTACTGCTAAAATCAATAGCAGTAGCGCTCTCTATATAAAAGCGCTACTGCTAACGCTAAGCATGTAATTTTTTAAAAAAATACATTGGTCATCAATGAACTTTTTGTGTAGAATCTAAATTGTCAATAGGAATCTTCTCCGGTTTAAGAACCGGCGAAGATTCCTATTGCGGCCACAGATCCTACACCTAGAGTTCAATGAAGATCAAGTGGTTCTGATGGTTTGAGAATCACCATATTTAAGGTGGTAAAAATTCTGTTCACGGAGCAAGGTGGGACTAAACTTTGGTCTTATTAGGAGGGGACTGATTATATCAGTAGCATTGGTAAGAGAAAAATCATTGTTGCTAAGATCAATAGTATTAGCATTTTTCCCATGAGTGCTACTAGTATCCCTAGCATAACTGGAATGGTCTATCAGTTTTAGTAGTAGCGTGTTTTCCATTTCCAACGCTACTGTTATGCCCATAGTAGCAGTGCTTGTAGTGCGACAGCGCTACTACTAAGTAGCACCAGCGTTTACTCTTTTCCAGTGTGTAGGATCGAAAGTATGTCTAGAGGGGGGTGATTAGACTACTTGACCAAATAAAAAAACTTAACCTTCTCCCAATTTTAGTTCTTGGCAGATTTTAGCTATTTTGGGACAACTCAAGCAATCATCACACAATACAAGCAAGCATGCAAAGAGTATATTGGCAGCGGAAAGTAAAGCATGCAACTTGCAAGAATGTAAAGGGAAGGGTTTGGAGAATTCAAACGCAATTGGAGACACGGATGTTTTTCCCGTGGTTCGGATAGGTGGTGCTATCCTACATCCACGTTGATGGAGACTTCAACCCACGAAGGGTAACGGTTGCACGAGTCCACACAGGGCTCCACCCAAGGGTAACGGTTGCGCGAGTCCACATAGGGCTCCACCCACGAAGGGTCCACGAAGAAGCAACCACCCACAAAGGGTCCACGAAGAAGCAACCTTGTCTATCCCACCATGGCCATCGCCCACACAGTACTTGCCTCACTAGCGGTAGATCTTCACGAAGTAGGCGATCTCCTTGTCCTTACAAACTCCTTGGTTCAACTCCACAATCTTGTCGGAGGCTCCCAAGTGACAATTAGCCAATCTAGGAGACACCACTCTCCAAGAAGTAACAAATGGTGTGTAGGTAATGAACTCCTTGCTCTTGTGCTTCAAATGATAGTCTCCCCAACACTCAACTCTCTCTCATAGGATTTGGATTTGGTGGAAAGAAGGTTTCAGTGGAAAGCAACTTGGGAAGGCTAGAGATCAAGATTCATATGGTAGGAATGGAATATCTTGGTCTCAACACATGAGTAGGTGGTTCTCTCTCAGAACATATGAGTTGGAATGGTGTGTGTGTTCTGATGGCTCTCTCATCGAATGAGGAGGAGGTGGAGGGGTATATATAGCCTCCACACAAAATCCAACTGTTACACAGTTTTCCAATCTCGGTGGGACCGAATCAATAAGCTCGGTCGGACCGAAAATGTAAACTTGGTGACCGTTAGTGATTTTCGGTGGGACTGACATGCAACTCGGTAGGACCGATATGGTTAGGGTTTGGGCATAAAGTAATCTCGGTGAGACCGATTACACAAACTCGGCGAGACCCAATTTGGTAATTAGCTAACCAGAGAGTTGGTCAGGCAAACTCGGTGGGACCGATTTGCTCTTTCGGTGAGACCGAGTGGAACTCGGTGAGACCAAAAAGTTACAAAAGGGAAACACTGAGTTTACATTGCAATCTCGGTGGGACCGATTCGCTCTTTCGGTGAGACCGAAAAGTTACGAAAGGGAAACAGAGAGTTTGCAACCCCATCTCGGTGAGACCGAGATCCTTATCGGTAGAACCGAATTGCTAGGGTTTGCAGTGGCTAATGACAAGTGAAACTCGGTGGCGCCGGATAGGAAGAATCGGTAGGACCGAGTTTGGCTTAGGATTTAGGTCATATGTGGATATGGGAAAGTAGTTGAGGGTTTTGGAGCATATCACTAAGCACATGAAGCAAGAGGCTCATTAGGCAACACCTCATCCCTCCTTAATAGTATTGGCTTTTCCTAAAGACTCAATGTGATCTTGGATCACTAAAATATAAAATGAAGAGTCTTGAGCTTTTGATCTTGAGCCAATCCTTTGTCCTTAGCATTTTGAGGGTTCCACTTTCACATCCATGCCATGCGAATCATTGAGCTTTCCTGAAATAATCATCTTGGAATAGCATTAGCTCAATGAGCTATATGTTGTTATGAATTACCAAAACCACCTAGGGATAGTTGGACTTTCAATCTCCCCCTTTTTGGTAATTGATGACAACATATACATCAAAGCTTTGACAAATGATAGTAAGCATGAAATATATCGTCGCTTTGAGAAGTATGTGATAAGTAAGAGCTCCCCCTAAATTTGTGCATATTTAAAAATTTGCTTTGGACTGCAAATGCACAAGGAGTTAGAGTCATGGGTTACTCTTCCATGTCACATACATCTTGGTGGAGCGCTTAAAATGATAAGAATGAAATACATGCACTCATCACCAAGAATAATGAATGATCACATAAGATAGTATCTCAAGCACTCAAAAGCAAACAAGTTCGAAAAACCACCAAATAAAGCAAGAGAGAAAAGCAACACTCTCTCTCTCAAAGCCTATGATCTATACATCTTCTCCCCCTTTGGCAACAAGTTACAAAAAAGTTCCTAGAAAATGCATAGCACTAGATCGATGCTCAGGCTTGATCTTCAGGTGGTGGTGGAGTCCGGATCACTCCAAGGACGAAGGCTTCGGTAGATGCTAAAGTAGACGCTGGAGTTGGAGCTGAAGTAGATGCTGGAGCTGGTGGAACTGAGGCTGTGGCTGGTGCTGAGGTGGTGGCTCTTGTGTCAGCAACTGGCACGGCAGACGACCTCGGACCTCTTGGCACTCTGGCAAAGGCATGAGTAGTAGTCCTGCCTCTCCTCTCCTGCATGTCCTCCTGGAGCTGCTCCACTGCAGACTGAACTTCCGTTACTTTGACATCCAAGTCATAGAACTTCTGTTCCATGATTCTCTCTAGGCTCTGCTGATTTTGAGTGAGGGTGGCCAGACTTTGCTCAATCCTCAGCGTGGATGCAATTAAGTAACCAAGCTGCTCTTGTTTGGTCTTCAAGAAGTATTCAGATGCCTCCTCTTGAGTTGGCATCTTGGCAGCTTTCTCCTTCCTTGCCTTCTCCTTCTTTGCATAAGCTTGTGCAGACGATGGCTCGTTCTCAGTCATCACAACTTCATTGTTCTCAAAATCTGGACGGATGGGCAAATGTTCCTTATCCAATAAATATATGCCCGTGCCCATCTTGGAGTTGATGAGCTCCTGAATCTGAGGGGCATATCCGTAGCTCCTCTTCTGGTCTGTTGCAGTCCTCTTGATTGTTTCCACTATGAGGCTCATCACCTTGAACTTCTGGGGCACATCAAACACATGTAGCAAGTTGATAGCATGGCCTCTGATCATCTTGTGATCTCCAGACTTGGGCAGTAAGGTGTGCCTTAGTATCCAATTGATCGTCGGGAGCCCTGACAGAAGGTAATGTACTGAGCCAAACTTGAAGGTATCAAGTGCTTCATTTGGGATCTCCTTGTACATATTTGACATTGAGTTGTGGTCCATTTTCTTCTTGGCATATATGTCCATGTCATCATCTTGTTCCTCTGGGGCATTAATGATCTGTGCCCACTCAGCAACTGTGGATTGGTACCTTGTACCCTCAGACATCCATGTGATCCTCCCATCTGGATAAAAGTGAACTGTGGAGTAGAACTGCATGATGAGTTCCTCGTTCCACTTTGTGAGCTTCTGCCCAACAAAGTCAGCTACTCCACAAGCTATGAAGCTATCTTGCACTCCAGGATAGTGCTCCTCATTGTCCTTGATGTATGTCCAATCAACCCATCGCATATCACAAACAATGGGCTTCTTATCTAGCAGCACTGTCTCATAAATATCCTGCTGCTCCTTGGTATGAAACCTGTAGTCCACGGTAGTCCTTCTCCTTGAAGCATATGGGTCTGCTTCTCTCCATTTCCTCAGCCCTGAATCTCTCCTGAGCTTCATGTCCTCCGCCATAGGATGAGCATCGTTGTGGTCTGGGATCTTGGGCTTTAGCTTCCTTAGGACATTCTCTTCCTCTTCTTCAGCAACAGTCTCAGGCACTGGGGCCTTGTTCTTCTTAGCTGCAGGAATGCTCCGTGTGTTCCTCTTGGGCTTTGGCTTTGGAGCTGGCTTGGCCTTGGAAGCATCTCCCCCTGATTTTATGGCATCTCCCATTAGCTTGGGTGCCTTGGGTGCTGGTGCAGCTACCTCTTCTTCCTCTTCCTCTTCCATGATGGAAGCTTTGCCAAGCACTCTAGCCACAGTCTTCTTCACCCTTTCCTTTCTTTTCTTGCCTTCTGTAGCAACTGGCTCTTGGGGAGTGGGCTTCTCAGTTGAGGCTCTTGCTTTTGACATGGGCTGCCTGCCTGCTGGCCTTTTGATTTTCAGGCCTGGCTTAGTGCCTTGAGCTGGCTCAACTCTCTTGGAAGTGGCCTCTTCCTCTGCCACATAGTCTTCATCTTCGGAATCAGAAGTCCTCTTCTTCCTCTGTCTCGTGGCAGCCTTTGGCAAGTTGCTAGGGGTGCTCCTGCTGCCCTCATCTGAAGAACTTGAGGGACTAGTGCCCTCACTCATGTGCACCTGCTGCTCTGACATGTTTTGGCTATCACTTTGATCAGACATGCTGCAAACTGACTGCTGACCCTGTGAACAGATTATAGATGAGGTAGAAAGGATGAGCATCACAAAATGCAGAGATTTTTGCAAAAAGAATGATCCAAAAACTTAGTTTTAGTTTCCTACTGAAATTATCTCGGATCTACCGAAGCAGTTTTCAAACTCGGTGATACCGAAGCAGTTTTGGAACATAAACTAGTGAACTCGGTAGGACCGAGTCACAGTTCGGTGGCACCGAGACTGCTAGGGTTTCACAGAGTTCCAAAATCGGTCACACCGATAAGTAATTCGTGGTCAGACCGAGTCTCACTTGTGCAATGGCATAAGCCAAATCGGTGGGACCGAGTTTTTCAACTCGGTGGGTCCGACATGGTTTCCGCGGAAACCTAAACCTAGAATTTTCGAATCAAACCTAATCTATGAGCGTTTTGACTGGATAGGAGTGTTTCAATCGTGGCAAGAATCAATATGATCACAATGTGCTAGGAATAAGATTGAGGAATAGCACAAAGATCAAGTCCATACCCTAGTTCGGCGGGGACTTGCTACGGCGGCAACGGAGGGGCAGAATTCCCGTTGACGGCGATGGAGACCAGCGACTGGAGGCGGCTGGCGGCGAGAAGACGATCCGGAGACCACGAGGGCAGAGCAGGCTATCGCGCGGGCGAAGGGGTTCGGAGAAATTTCCAAATTTTGCCCGTGACTATATATAGCCCGACCCTGTCGGTGTGACCGAGTGGAACAACTCGGTGGCACCGAGATTCATAACTGCGTGCAGTTACTGAAACTCGGTGTGACCGAAAGGTTCAAATCGGTTGCACCGAGATCGAAAACCTAGATCAACTTAATGATCTCGGTAGGACCAAAAGTGGAGTATCGGTCAGACCGAGAATCATAAAGAGGTTTTGGAAGTTTAAGTCTATGACGAATCGTGGACTCCGAGCGCTCCTCACACAGAGTGGTTCGAATCTGACTTGATCAAATTTTGTGATGCAGCATGAATAGAGTTTGAGACGAGAAAAGCATAGATAGCTAGAGGAGGTTCTTAGGCATTCTTGTCCATCCACTTGGAAAAGAAGATAAAACCAAACAATCAAAACAACAAGTGGATGTCCTCGAATGAGTAAAATATGCAACCAGCATGCTCACACAATAAGATGGCAAATGAAATATGTGACAAGGCATGCACAACCAATTCTAGCATCTATCAAGCAATTTGCGATGACTAGGTCATCTATATATGAGTATATTGACTTAGGAGCCAAGTGAGAACACTTGATCATAGGTCATACTCATCGTTTAAGCTCAAGTGGGGTTACCACTTTTACATAAAGCATTGTTGTGTTCACATCTTTAGAGTTGCTTTAGCTCAAGTCTTAGAGTAAAGCTCCCCCTAGATGTGATATCCCCCCTAAGAGGGATGAACTAACCTTGGGTTTTGTCGATGATGACTTCATGTAGATATTGAAGATGTGGATGCTCAATGTTGATGTTGATCTCTTGGAGCTATCCATTTGAGTGAATTGCACTTTCAATACCTACATGGGTTAGTCCCACAAGGAACAAACAAGGATATCCATAGACATAGAATGATGCACACAAAAGATGATGTCCATGAAAACTTTTAGGTTACCTTGTCCCTTGTCTTACCAACAAGAGGGTTTGTGACTCCTTGAACTAGTGCAAGATGTGGAAGTTGATTGCACTTGTTCTTGCCAAAATGATAAGAGTGAAGTATGTTGGCAGAGTCACCCTCAAGAACTCTCTAGTTCTTCTTCTTTTGGATCCACATCATCTTGATGGGAATCCTTGGAGTTGTAGTCGTACTTGATGAAGTGGAACTTGAAGTAGTCTTGGGAATCCACTTGACTAAGGTCTTAGGAGCTTCTTCAAATGCATCAATTTCCTCTTGAAGCTTGTCCTTGCCTTTTTGCTCGTAGTCTTGTGGTGGAAGATCATCTTGAGCTTGTGTCCCCTTGAAAGAAGCATCATACTTCTGTTGTTGAGGGACAAACTTTGTCTTGGGGTATTGATCTTCTTCCCACTCAACTCCATTGGCATTGAACTTTCGTTCAAAACCAACACCTTGATTCCTCCGGTGCATTCCTTGCTTGCGCACAATTTCCTCGAATTGCTTACTCCCGGCAATGCTTTTGTACACTCCTTTCTCTATAATTCCCTTCAATAAACTATTTTCTTGCTCAAGTGTAACTTGGCTAAGAGAATCATTAGTGGAATCAAGAAAACTATTAGAAGCAACAATATTGGATTTAGCATGATCATTGTTACTGCAAGAGGAAGAATCTTTCTTGTTACTAGACTTGACTTGAGGCATGTAAGTAGATAAGAGTAAACGCTTGGCAATGTAAGAAGAACTTTTCTTGCGGAGATCATCATTGATTGCCTTTAAGAACTCATGCTCTTGCTCAAGATTGAGCTTTTCAAAGCGTAATTTCTCATGAGCTCTTAAAAGTTCTCGATGATCTTCGAAGATAGTGTCATGAGCTAACTTAAGAGTTTTTAGTTCTTTAGTTAGAGCCTCAATCTTCTCCTTATCATTGTCATTCGTTTTATCTTGATTAGCATGATTAATTGGTCTTTCATCATAGTATTCATCACTAGAGTTGTCAACAAGCAAATCATCACCTAACAAGTCATCTTCATCACTATTGAAATCAACATACTCGGGGTGTGTTACCTTAGGACCTTTGGCCATGAAGCATCTTCCAATTCCTTCATTTGGTGAGTCAAATATGTCGTAGGAGTTGGTTGACACAAGTGCTAGACCGGCAACACCTTCATCTTGAGTATCTTCGGAGTCGGAGTGATAACTTCTCTCGGAGTGGCTGTCGGAGTCGGAGCCGGATACCCATTCACCAACATGAGCTTGATGTCTTCTTCTTGTGTAGCTCCTTGATGATTTTTCCTTCCTTTCCGAATCCTTGCTTCTCCGTGAGTATCTTCGTTCATAATGATCATCTCTACTCCTTCTCTCTCTTGGTGGTGATTCTTTGCTTCTTCTTCTTGGAGAATCTTCTCTTCTCTTGTAGGGAGCCGTACACTCATTGGAATAGTGTCCGCGTCTTCCACAATTGTAGCAGTTTCGCTCTCGACTAGAAGATCTTTTGTCATTGTAGGACCTTGATTTGAAGCTTCTATCTTTGCTTCTACTCTTGTAGAACTTGTTGAAGTTCTTCACCATTAAGCTCAATTCTTCATTGAAGTCTTGTTTCTCACTTGATGATGTAGGGGCTTCACATGAGGCTTTATAGGCACCACTTGATTTGTTGTGAAGTTCCTCTTTATCCTCAAGTGACATCTCATGAGCAACAATTCTTCCAATCACCTCCGTTGGCTTGAGATCTTTGTAATTGGGCATCATTTGGATCAATGTGCACACGGTATCATATTTTCCATCCAAGGCTCTTAGAATCTTCTTGATGATGAATCTATCGGTCATCTCTTCACTTCCTAAGCCGGCAATCTCATTTGTGATGAGACCAAGCTAGAGTACATTTCAGTGACACCTTCACCATCCTTCATCTTGAACTTGTCAAGTTGGCTTTGAAGCACATCCAACTTGGATTCCTTGACGGAGTCAGTACCTTCGTGCATATCAATCAAAGTGTCCCAAATTTCCTTTGCATTCTCAAGACGGCTGATTTTGTTGAATTCTTCGGGGCACAATCCACTGAAGAGAATATCACAAGCTTGAGCATTGTATTGCAACATCTTCAACTCATCCGCGGTAGCTTCACGGTTTGGTTCTCTCCCATCAAAGAAGTCACCTTGCAAACCAACACACACAATAGCCCAAACGGCGGGGTTATGTCCAAGAATATGCATTTTCATTTTATGCTTCCAACTAGCAAAGTTAGTACCATCAAAGTAAGGACCTCTATGGTGATAATTTCCCTCGCTAGACGCCATACTCTCCTAGGTTGTGAAACCAAGGCTATGACCACCAAAAGCTATGGAGATCAAGCAAATGGAGACCAAAGCTCTGATACCACTTGTAGGATCGAAAGTATGTCTAGAGGGGGGTGATTAGACTACTTGACCAAATAAAAAAACTTAACCTTTTCCCAATTTTAGTTCTTGGCAGATTTTAGCTATTTTGGGACAAGTCAAGCAGTCATCACACAATTCAAGCAAGCATGCAAAGAGTATATTGGCAGCGGAAAGTAAAGCATGCAACTTGCAAGAATGTAAAGGGAAGGGTTTGGAGAATTCAAACGCAATTGGAGACACGGATGTTTTTCCCGTGGTTCGGATAGGTGGTGCTATCCTACATCCACGTTGATGGAGACTTCAACCCACGAAGGGTAACGGTTGCGCGAGTCCACACAGGGCTCCACCCAAGGGTAACGGTTGCGCGAGTCCACACAAGGCTCCACCCACGAAGGGTCCACGAAGAAGCAACCACCCACAAATGGTCCACGAAGAAGCAACCTTGTCTATCCCACCATGGCCATCGCCCACACAGGACTTGCCTCACTAGCGGTAGATCTTCATGAAGTAGGCGATCTCCTTGCCCTTACAAACTCCTTGGTTCAACTCCACAATCTTGTCGGAGGCTGCCAAGTGACACCTAGCCAATCTAGGAGACACCACTCTCCAAGAAGTAACAAATGGTGTGTAGGTAATGAACTCCTTGCTCTTGTGCTTCAAATGATAGTCTCCCCAACACTCAACTCTCTCTGATAGGATTTGGATTTGGTGGAAAGAAGGTTTGACTGGAAAGCAACTTGGGAAGGCTAGAGATCAAGATTCATATGGTAGGAATGGAATATCTTGGTCTCAACACATGAGTAGGTGGTTCTCTCTCAGAACATATGAGTTGGAATGGTGTGTGTGTTCTGATGGCTCTCTCATCGAATGAGGAGGAGGTGGAGGGGTATATATAGCCTCCACACAAAATCCAACCGTTACACAGTTTTCCAATCTCGGTGGGACCAAATCAATAAGCTCGGTCGGACCGCAAATGTAAACCTGGTGACCGTTAGTGATTTTCGGTGGGACTGACATGCAACTCGGTAGGACCGATATGGTTAGGGTTTGGGCATAAAGTAATCTCGGTGAGACCGATTACACAAAATCGGTGAGACCGAATTTGGTAATTAGCTAACCAGAGAGTTGGTCAGGCAAACTCGGTGGGACCGATTTGCTCTTTCAGTGAGACCGAGTGGAACTCGGTGAGACCAAAAAGTTACAAAAGGGAAACACTGAGTTTACATTGCAATCTCGGTGGGACCGATTCGCTCTTTCGGTGAGACCAAAAAGTTATGAAAGGGAAAAAGAGAGTTTGCAACCCCATCTCGGTGAGACCGAGATCCTTATCGGTAGAACCGAATTGCTAGGGTTTGGCAGCGGCTAATGACAAGTAAAACTCGGTGGCGCCGGATAGGAAGAATCGATAGGACCGAGTTTGGCTTAGGATTTAGGTCATATGTGGATATGGGAAAGTAGTTGAGGGTTTTGGAGCATATCACTAAGCACATGACGCAAGAGGCTCATTAAGCAACACCTCATCCCTCCTTAATAGTATTGGCTTTTCCTAAAGACTCAATGTGATCTTGGATCACTAAAATATAAAATGAAGAGTCTTGAGCTTTTGAGCTTGAGCCAATCCTTTGTCCTTAGCATTTTGAGGGTTCCACTTTCACATCCATGCCATGCCAATCATTGAGCTTTCCTGAAATAATCATCTTGGAATACCATTAGCTCAATGAGCTATATGTTGTTATGAATTACCAAAACCACCTAGGGATAGTTGCACCTTCACAGTGCTACTACTATGCTACTGTGTATAAGCATTTTCCTAGTAGTGCTGGCGAATATAATCTCCGGTAAGGTCCCTCGGTAGGAGTTCAAAGTAATTTCTGAGAGATGCAGATCTAGGCATTCGACATGATTGTTATATTGTATCACATTATCCACCACTGGTCCTAATCTTATCTACAAAAGAAGAAAGCATGTTAGTGCCTACATGCAGTTTTGAACACTACTACAGGCTATTTGGTTTGTAGGATTTGTAAAATGCACTAACATGCCATCTTGAATTTGACATGATTAACATGGGCATTTGATTACATTCTAGAAAAATGTAGCCTTCTTCACAAGAGGTTGGAGTGGATGAAAACTTTCCTAAGAAAACTAGTACAGATGAATCCAAAGGAGAAATTCTTATTGATTGTAACCATATGGATCAAGCAACCAATATGGGCGTGGGACATGTATGTAGTGAAATTCTCCAAAAGAATCCTTCAGAAATCGTAGTACATTGTCATTGTAAACTTGGAAAAAGGTGTCACAAATAGAACTCCCTTATGGTTAACATTTAACAGGAAAGGAACATCACCTCAATATATAGCTTCTCCAAGCATGGAAAGCATCTCAGGAAACTAAAAACTTGCTCCAGGTTGGGGCCAATAGATTCTAGTGCCAAGACCTTCACTGTGCGCAATTTTGGGGTCAAGCTTGTCGGAATCATTTTCTGAATGACAGACAAACAAAAATCTTCAAAATTAGAAATAATGTTAATTTGTAGAAGGAGAGGTAGAAGGCGGTTGTTGTACCTGAACAGGTGTGGATCCAATAACAAGTTCAGTGTATTTATCAAATGAGTAGCCCACCACTTTCAATTTCGGCGTAGAAATGACATTGATTATTGTTGGACCTTCTTGATCAACTACAAGTAATCTCTCAAGTGCAGGTGTGTCCTCAATGACCATACCGGGGTACACATCTTGTGACGTCTTCGTGCCGCACCAGCAAGACACATAAATAGTTCAGAGAGTCATGCAGGTGATGTGGAAGGTACTCAACCCATTGATCGCCTGAAGACGAAGGTACTCGAGTGTAGTGCAGCCATGGAGCAGGCGCTCCATGTCACCATTTGGGAGGCAGATGGCGACGAGCTCGAGGTGCTTCAGTCATGGTAGATTAAGAGCGGGCACGTCATTAAGGGGGAATGGCAGTTCCTGAACTTGGCGACTCGCAGCGTGGGCGCGAGGCGGAGCGCGGACGTTGGCAGTGAGTGCATATGCCCATCCTCAAAAGTGAGCTCCTCAAGCTGATCTAGGAAGGGGGATCGGAACCAGTCATCAAGTTTCGCTCGGTCCTTGCCATTGTTACGAAACTTGCCCATTCTAAGGCCTCTGGTTGGGCCAAGGTGATTGCCGAGGATCCAAGCTTTTGCGATAGCCATGGCAGAGCTCGTGGGTGTCGATGAGGTCGAGAGGGCTGGAGTTCCATAGGGGGCGCCACCGCCGGGAAAGGATGGTTTTCTGTGCCCCATATTTGATTGGGAGGAGGGAGATGATGACTGTCACTACAAAAAAAGACACATCTATGACATTTTTGGTCGAACGGAATTTTTTCTATCATACTTATGACACTTCTATGACGAAAATTGTGACAAAACCCGGTATCATCGTAGATGTGGTGGGGTCGTACTTCTATGACAAAAAATCATGACAGAAAATGGGCTTTTCACCCAGGGCGGGCTGGAGACGCAGCTGCATGACATTCTTTGGGCCGCCCATGGTATAAACGGGGGCGAGGAAAATACCGGGGAGTTCCCAGTTACGGTGGGTGGTCGGGGGCCGAGTGATGCTCGTTTCTCTCATACGTACGCGTGTGTGTGCGAGACGTTGGGCTCTAACTGAACCCAAGCGATTGCACTGCAGGCTACGCGTTACTGAACCTGAGCGATCGATCAATCCCTTGCTATTAACTGAAGCCGAGTGATTCATTCCCTACTGTTCCTAACTGAAGCCAATCGAACACTGCTGCCTCCTTCCCTTGATGAACAGTGAGCGTTGTTGGGGGGGGGTTGGATGAACAGTTCCCGGTGGGGGGTTGGATGAACAAGACCCAATGGTAGTAGAGGTCGTTGCCGCTAGATGAACAGTACCCCGATTGATCGAGTCGTTGGATGAACATGACTCCGTGGAGGGCTGGATGAACAGGACAGCGTGGAGGGCTGGATGAACAGGACACCGTGGAGGTCTGGTTGAGCAGTAGCCGGTGGAGGGCCAGATGAACAGTAGCCCATGAAGGGGTGGTTGAACAGGACGCCGTGTAGAGGGCTGGTTGACCAGTAGCCGGTGGAGGAGCGCGCGCTGGAGGCTGGATGAACAGGAGCCCGTGGATGAACAATCGCAGGTGGGGGCTGGAGGAGGTCGACGGTGGATGAATAGTAGCTCTTGGAGGCTGGAGGAGGTCGATAGTGGAGATGAACAGTATCCCGTGGAGTCCCGTTTTGCGGTACGCCACACCCCTCCCGATGAACAGGACCCCCGTTTCGACCGTAGCGCTCCAACACAAGTCCGTTTCCTCCATTTTGCGGTACGCCACACCCCTCCCGATTAACAGGACCCCGTTTCCACCGTAGGAGGTCCGTTTCCTCCGTTTTGCGGTACGCCAGACCCCTCCCGATGAACATGATCCCATTTCGACCGTGGCCGGTCAAACACATGGCTGTTTCATCCATTCTGCGGTATGCCAGGCCTTGTTTACATCGGCAATTCCGTCCAAGCCGGTTTGCTCCCGATGAACAGCACGCGTTCTGTTGCCTCCTGATGAACACGACGCATTCCGTTGCCTCCCCATGAACACGACGACAACCCAGTTTCTCCATTCCGACCCAGCCATGTACACGAGCCCTGGCCGTACGTATGCACGAGTAGGCGTTCGAGACCCCTCCTGTATGTACATACATGGCCGTATTTACTTTCTTGCACCCTGCCGCTGTACGTATGTGTACATGCTACATGCGCGCCTCTACTATGACATGTGCGCGCCTCTACATCAACCAGTATGTATGTACATGTTCGCGACCAGAATGACAATGCTACATGCGCTTCGACCAGGTGGGTCCCGACTGTTAGGCACTTCCTTGCATGCGAACATGTAGCTGGTGGGTCCCAACTGTGAGGGGGAAACGTTTTTTTCATGAAATACGGTGGCCCGTCCGGTGGATCCCTCTGTCAGGTGGAGGAATCATTATTTTCCGCATAATAAGGAGGCACTTCCTTGCTGCCATCATGGACCCAGCTGTCAGCCTCTCCACGTACAGTACTCTTTCGATGGAAGTCGTTCGTTGAACACATTGACCACGCCGCGCCAAGAGCACCAAGGCGGTGGATGACGGCGAGGCCTAGGAAGGGGATGACGCGGAGCCGGGGAAGACATGGCAGTGGATGCCGACGCGGAGGAGAGTACGAGGGTTCACTGCTTCAGCTGCGGTGTGAGGATGCCGTCGCCACATGGCCTAGCCAGCGATGGGAGTGGTAGGGGGCGGTGAGGCCTCCGCGGCAGCACAGCCGGCCACGGGAGGCAGGAGCAGGTGGCACGATCGGCGCTGCTTTGGGCGGTTGGAGCAAGAAGACCAGAGGTTGAAGAATCACGACGTCCGTTGGATGGACATCCACTACTACAGGATGCTGCTAACGCGACACTACAATCAGAGAACCTTCGAGAAACTGTGTGCGATGCAATAATCGTAAACGGTGCAGTATGAAAACCGTCAGAAATGTATAGAATATTTGCGATGACGAATGCATCAAATATGGTCCAGGTTTTATTTGCGTGTGCGATAAAGGGCATATGGCTCAGTTCAATGAACTGTTTGCGATGAGGAGGAACAAAAGAAACGGGCAGCCAGATGAAGGCGTGTGCGATACACAGCATACGGTTCACTTGGATGAACTGTTTGTGATTAGGAAACACAAAAGAAACGGTCAGCCAGATCAAAGGTGTGCGCAATATACGGTATGCGGTTCACTCGGATGAATTGTTTGCGTTGAGACATGAGAACAGAAATGGTTCAAATGAACAAGATGTGTGTGATACTAGGCAAACAGGTCTGTAATCGGAGACGTGTGCGAAGACGAATAACAAAACAGACGATTACTGCTAACAAGCCATGTGTGTTGTGAGCAAACGATTGCTGGTATACAATTGTGAGTGATTGATGAAAACATTGCCTACGGGTTCCATTGTTTAGTCCGTGTGTGATGTGATTTTCTTTGTCCGCATAGCATCTACGCTCTGTCTACAGCATCAACATATATACTTAAAAAGATAGCATTGCATAACCAAATTAAGCATACAATTACACAAGTGACTACACACATAACATCTCCACACACCAAAGAAAGCAATTACATGCATACTAAAGTAGGAGAAACAAGGATCTAATCATCTACTTATTGTTCCGACGACGCTTGCCATTGCTCTGCTCATGGCTGGATCCCTGGCCGTTTTGGGGAAGGAGGGACTTCCTCATGTCAACGATCCGCCTGTACATGTTGTAGCTCGTGTACGCCTCCTTGGCTGCATACATGACGTGAGCTTTGTCGAGTTTCTCCATCCAGGCCGAGTGCCAGGCACACTTGTCCTTGTTGCACGAATCGTTCATGTCTCTGTAGTAGGGGTCGATGATGGCCTCGGCGAGGTTAACCAGTGAGTCCTTCTCATGCTCCTTACTGCCCCTGATCTTGTATTGGCCCTGGATGTCGACAAGATTTTGGCAGGCGATGCCTGAATTCTCGATTGCCTTTAAATCATTGGTGATGTCCATCGAAGAGAACATGTAGTGGGGGCTGTTGACAAACCTGGCGAAACCCTCGCAAGGACTTGTGGCCAGGCAGTAGTGGGAGATGAGGATGTGGTGGCACATGCACATTTGGGCCACGACCACCTTGGGACGAGACCCGACACGAGTGCGGGTGTACTCGAGGTCGAACCCGACCACCTCGTACTTCTCCTCGGCAAGCAACAGTTCCATGATGTGGATGGAGTGCTCCGCCCAGACCGGGTCGTTGGTGTACACCACCGAGAGGTCCATGAACTTTCTGTGGGTGTCCACCATGGCACGCATGGTGAACTGCTGCTCGTCATGGGTAGCCGCTCGGAGCGCCATTGGAGGCAAGCAGGATACCCTCTAAGAATTTCTCATGGTGGGTGTGCTTCTTGCAATGGTGGGGCACGATCAAAAGGTTGAAGAGACACAAGGGTGGGTTAAATGGCCGCTGTAATAAATGGGGGCCGCCCGGCCTGTAATCGTCACGTCTTGTCACGGTGTTCATAGAGGAGGATTCCAGAATCCAGTGCACGCTTGACAACACCGCACCCCAGGCGTGGGCTCGAAGAGCCTATTCCTGCGCTACCGCGCTGTTTACCGCGCAAGCTTCCAGCCCGGCTAGTTTGGCCACGCATTGGCTAGAAGACGGAGAAATCATGGGCATTTATTGGCAAAAAGCTTTGTAAAAACGAAGTGTGTGGAATGACTTCGGTCATAAGTTTACCGTTGGGTGATGAGGTCAAAGTTACACAGAAGGGTGATGATGCACACTCGAGTGCGATAATTAATTCTGCGCTCTATAGTGCACATGGTGGAAGAAACCAACTGTGTGCAATATGGTCGAAGATCGCAGTCGAGTTAGCAATACAGGTCGTGTGTTGTGAGATCGACAAGGTAAACTGATTCGAGAATGGTTAATAAAATCTAAGACCATTGCATATTATGGTCAAAATATTGCTAGCAATATACGAGTCTCATACGATGCCATTTAAATGATTGTACCACAAAAGCTCGAAATGTTACAAGGTTCAAATTCCAGAGTTATATGGCTCAAATTCGAAGATTGCAAGGTTCAAACTGATATTAGAAATGAAATTCAGCTCATCAGCTGCAAACGCTCGCGCTGATGCGCTGAACGTGGATATTAGAGAGGTTTAAACTAATATCACCGCTTCTAAGTCTGGCTTCAAAACCTCACAATTTTTGCAAAGGGGCCAGCCACTAAGTAGTCATGTATGGGGTTGACCCGATGACTTCCGATTACTCTGTCATCTGAAGTTCCAAAATGAAATTCAGCATTTTTGGAGCCTACTCCATTCTGCTGCAGGCGCCGGCGCTAATCAACAGACCATTCATTTTTGCGAAATAAATGTAGGGCAAACCTCATTTCCTTCAGCACCCTTGCTCTGAGAACAAAGAACCTGGTGAATATAATCTTCGGTAAGGTCCCTCGGTACGAGTTCAAAGTAATTTCTGAGAGATGCAGATCTAGGCATTCGACGTGATTGTTATCTTGTATCACATTATCCACCACTGGGCCTAATCTTTTCTATAAAATAAGAAAATGTGTTAGTGCCTACATGCAGTTTTGAACATTACTACAGGACTAGCTATTTGGTTTGCAGGATTTGTAAAATGCACTAACATGCCATCTTTGATCTGACATGATTAACATGGGCATTTGATTACATTCTAGAAAAATGTAGCCTTGTTCACAAGAGGTTGGAGTGGATGAAAAGTTCCCTAAGAAAACTAGTACAGATGAATCCAAAGGAGAAATACTTATTGAATTTAACCATATGGATGAATCAACCAATATGGGGGGGCATGTATGTACTAAAATCCTCCAAAAGAACCTTGAGAAACTGTAGTACATTATCATTGTAAACATGGAAAAATGTGTCACAAATTGAACTCCCTTATGATTAACATTTAACAGGAAAGGAAAATCACCTTGATATATAGCTTCTCCAGGCACGGAAATCATCTCAGGAAACTGACAACTTCATCCAGGTCGGGCCCTATAGATTCTAGTGCCAATAACTTCATTGTGCGCAGTTTCAGGGTCAAGCTTGTCGGAATCATTTTCTGAATGACAGAGGAACAAACATCTTCAAAATTAGAAATAATGTTAATTTATAGAAGGAGAGGTAGAAGGCGGCTATTGTTCCTGAACGGGTGTTGATCCAATAATAAGTTCAGAGTATTTGTCAGACGAGTAGCGCACCACTATCAATTTCGAAGCAGAAATGACATTGATTCTTGTTGGATCTTCTTGATCAACTACAAGTAATCTCTCAAGTGCAGGTGTGTCCTGGATGACCATACCATGGTCCACCTTTTATGATGTCTTCCTGCCGCACCAGCAACACACATAAATAGTCTAGAGAGTCATGGAGGTGACGTGGAAGGTACTTAACCCATTGATCGCCTGAAGATGATGGTACTCGAGTGCAGTACAGCCACGGAGCAGGCGCTCCATGTCATCCTTTGAGAGGCAGACGATGACGAGTTCGAGCTTCTTTAGTCATGGTAGAATAAGAGCGGGCACGTCATTAAGGGGCGGGAAATGGCAGTTCCTAAACTTGGCGACGCGCAGCATGGGCGCGAGGCGGAGTGCGGACGTTGGCAGCGACCGCATATGCCCATCATCAAAAGTGAGCTCCTCGAGCTGATCTAGGGCAGGGGATCGGAACTAGTCGTTAAGCTTGGCTCGGTCCTTGCCGTTGGATCGGAACTTGCCCATTCTAAGGCCTTTGGTTGGGCCAAGGTGACTGCCAAGGATCTTGGAGAACGCATCCAAGCTTTTGCGATAGCCATGGCAGAGCTCTGGGGTGTCGATGAGGTTGAGAGGGCTGGAGTTCAATAGGGGGCACCACCACCGGGAAAGGAGGGTTGTCCGTGCCCCATATTTGATTGGGAGGAGGGAGATGATGACTCTCAACATATCATCGGGGAGGCTGCTGATTAAGTCTAGGCCTCCTGGAGTCGCTTGTGGTTCTAACTCGTCTCGCCTCCACTTGTTGGCAGCCCCGTTCTCCACCTCCAGAGTCTCCTTGTCAGCGACGCTTTTTGATAGAAATGGGAGTACAGGGAATATTTTGTTAAAACAGGGCAATAGAAAAGTGTATTGCTAACTAGAATTTATTAGGTAGGGATATATTAAGAAAAGGGAATAACAATTGGTTGCTTAAATAATAAACAATTTATTTGACATTGCTGGGTAAGTCAACATATGCAGATAGTTGAAAAGAAAACTTACTTTGAACAAAGTCTGGATGGATGATTTTGTCGGGGAAGTTAGCATATATCTCATGACCAGGTCCTTCTATGTGCAGTGCAATTTTGGTGCCAGCTTTCAGTACATACAACTTTGTGATGTCTACTACACAACATTCTTCTTGTAGACGTTGTTGGGCCTCCAAGTGCAGAGGTTTGTAGGACAGTAGCAAATTTCCCTCAAGTGGATGACCGAAGGTTTATCAATCTGTAGGAGGCGTAGGATGAAGATGGTCTCTCTCAAGCAACCCTGCAACCAAATAACAAAGAGTCTCTTGTGTCCCCAACACACCCAATACAATGGTAAATTGTATAGGTGCACTAGTTCGGTGAAGAGATGGTAATACAAGTGGTATATGGATGGTAGATAAAGGTTTTTGTAATCTGAAAATATAAAAACAGCAAGGTAACTAATGATAAAAGTGAGCACAAACGGTATTGCAATGCGTTGAAACAAGGCCTAGGGTTCATACTTTCACTAGTGCAAGTCCTCTCAACAATAATAACATAATTGGATCATATAACTACTCCTCAACATGCAACAAAGAGTCACTCCAAAGTCACTAATAGCGGAGAACAAATGAAGAGATTATGGTAGGGTACGAAACCACATCAAAGTTATTCTTTCCAATCAATCCGTTGGGCTATTCCTATAAGTGTCACAAACAGCCCTAGAGTTCGTACTAGAATAAGACCTTAAGACACAAATCAACCAAAACCCTAATGTCACCCAGATACTCCAATGTCACCTCAAGTATCCGTGGGTATGACTATACGATATGCATCACACAATCTCAGATTCATCTATTCAACCAACATATAGAACCTCAAAGAGTTCCCCAAAGTTTCTACCGGAGAATCACGACGAAAACATGTGCAAACCCCTATGCATCACCAAGATCAATCTATGGAGTAATCTAGCAATGAGGGGAAGGGGAGTGCATCTACATATGTAACGCCCTTGATGCGGCTATAGCTCCCACGTGTCGAGGCACGACTTAGAGACATAACCGCATTGAAAGCAATGTCGCAAGTTAGGAAATCATCACAACATCCCATGTAATATAGTTAATAAAAGGGGAAATACATAGTTGGCTTACACTCGCCATGTCAATCAAAGTACATGAATAGCATTACAACATTCAAACACTCATGGCCCGGCTACGGCGCCAAAATAAAAGATAACCCCACATGCGACACGGTCCCGATCACCCCCAACTGGGCACCACTACTGATCATCAGGGAAAGACACGTAGTAACGTTGAGAGTCCTCGTCGAACTCCCACTTGAGCTCAAGCGTCACCTGGAGCGGAATCATCCGGCCCTACATCTGGTTTGGAAGTAATCTGTGAGCCACAGGGACTCAGCAATCTCGCACCCTCGCGATCAAGACTATTTAAGCTTATAGGCAAGGCAAGGAAAAATATATGTGGAGCTGCAGCAAGCGACTAGCATATATGGTGGCTATCCTGTTCGCAAAAGAGAGCGAGAAGAGGAGGCAAAGCGCGAACGAGAAACTAGAGAACAGCCTGCGCAAGCATTACTCCAACACCTGTTCACTTCCCGGACTCCGCTGAGAAGTGACCATCACGGTAACTCACACTGTTGATTCATTTTAATTAAGTTAAGGTTCAAGTTATCTACAACGGGACATTAACAAATTCCCATCTGCCCATAACCGCGGGCACGGCTTTCGAAAGTTTCAAATCCCTTCAGGGGAGTCCCAACTTAGCCCATGACAAGCTCTCACGGTCAACGAAGGAATAGACCTCCTCCCGAGACGTTCCGATCAGACTCGGTTCCTCGATTCTTCAAGACACTTCGACGGGTTAAAACAAATCCAGCAACAACACCCAGATGTGCCGACAAATCCCGATAGGAGCTGCACATATCTCGTTCTCAGGGCACACCGGATGAGCAAGACGTCGGGTAGGCTAGCCCAGAGTTGCCCCTGGTAGCCCGGGACATCGCTCGGTTGGACCAACACTCAGAGGAGCACTGGCCCGGGGGGGTTAAAATAAGATGACCCTCGGGCTCCGAAAACCCAAGGGAAAAGAGGCTAGGTGGCAAATGGTAAAACCAAGGTTGGGCATTGCTGGAAAATCTTTAATCAAGGAGAACTATCAAGGGGTTCCCATTATAACCCAACCGCGTAAGGAACGCAAAATCCGGGAACATAACACCGATATGATGGAAACTAGGGCGCCAAGAGTGGAACAAAACACTAGGCGAGAGGCCGAGCCTTCCACCCTTTACCAAGTATATAGATGCATTAAGATAACATGGCAATATAATGATATCCCCACAAGTAAATAATGGTCCAATAAGGAACGGTCTCCAATCTTCACCTGCAACTAGCAACGCTATAAGAGGGGCTGAGCAAAGCGGTAACATAGCCAATCAACGGTTTGCTAGGACATGGTGGGTTAGAGGTTTGACATGGCAATTTTGGGAGGCATGATAAGCAAGTGGTAGGCATCGTAGCATAGGCATTGCAAAAGAGCGAGCATCTAGCAAAGCAAAGATAGTAGTGATTTCGAGGGTATGATCATCTTGCCTGCAAAGTTGTCAGAGTTGACTGGATCCTTGAAAGCAAACTCAACGGGCTCCTCGTTAGCGAACTCGTCTCCTGGCTCTACCCAAACAAGACAAACAAGCAAACGGAACACAATCAACCACGTGCAAAGCTCAAACAATATGATGCAAGGATGATATGCTATGCGGGATGCAATGTGTGATGCGTATGCAAGATTTGACAAGGAATGAATGAACCTGGCCTCAACTTGGAAATCCAAGTGTGCCACTGGAAAGATGAGAAGAAATCGCTTGAAAACGATATAAAGAACGCCGGAACCGGAGTTACGGTTTGGAAATGGCAAGCGATTGAAATATGACCACGTTCTGCGATTTACAGCAAGTAGCCATCTAAATGCAACAAGATGAACATGCTACAGCACCCAAACATGGCATCAAAAAACATGGCAGGGATCCATTCATGAAGCTTAACAAAAGTCTAGCACTGAGCTACGGCCAATTCATCCATTAACAGGTTCAAATGGCAAGAACAATACCATAGCATGCACGGATCAATTACAACATCATCGGCAAAATCGCTACCAAGTAGACAATCTGCCCAGATTCACGAAATGACAAAAGTAGAGCTCGATTGACTCAAGCTAGGGTGCTCCATAATTGCAAACAAAGACATGGATGGATAGAGCACTACAAGATCAACAAAACATCCTTACTGATCATCCTCAAAAGAGGCACGGATCACTAGGAAACAACATGAACATATGGCCAAATGAGATAAACAGTCCAAGGACTTAGTGGAAATGCAAAGTCCCCGAAATCAGCATTAACAAATGCCTCACTTTGCATGCTTGTGCTAGTCACCACACACATCACAAAAATACATGGGTTACACCTCTGGAAAGATGGCAAAACCATTAACAAAACATATGTAGAGCTCATGGGCATATCATGCACACAATAATCATGGCAAAAATGACAAATAACTAATTGGAGCAGCAGATCTGACAAATATCTCAAATAGCACTCTTCTAACAGCATTTCGGGCATCAAGATGAACTCAAATGAAAATGATGCATTGAGATGAAATGATGTACTCTCTGAGACGAACATTTTGATATGCTATATGCCCAAAACGGAGCTACGGATGCGGAGTTATAGCACAATGAACATGAGCAAATATTAGGGTTTCGGGCAAAGAAAGTCAACCGGATCCGATCCAGATCTGGATCCGGCGTGGGTGGAACTGTAGTAGGGGCATGCGTCCCGAGGATGAGCGGTCGGAGTTCGCTCGAGCTCGCCGGAGATGTCGTCGGCCGGAGCGGGGAGGTACTTGGGGCATGGGAGGAGGAGGCCGGAGAGAGGCCGGAGCTCCTCGGGCGTGCGGCGCCGCGGGGGCGTCGGGCTCCGGCGGCCGGAGCTGCTGGGTCGGGTCGCCGGTGACCTGGCGCAGCGGCCGGAGGGCGCCGACGACGGAGAAGAAGGCGGCAGGCGAGGAGGCGCAGGTGGCGGGGAAATGGCAGCCGGGCGGCGGCTCCCTGGGCCGCGGGGGCTCGCAGCGGGCCGCGCGGGCCGGCGTGGCTGCGGGTGGCGGCACGCCACATGGCGGCCCCCGGTTGGCTGCGGGCGGTGGCGGCGAGGTGTCCGAATTAGGCGGCGGACATGTCCGTCGGCGGCGGGGCGATTTTAGGGTTTCGGGGGAGGAGATCCGGATTTCGGGGGGTTCTATTTATAGGCATAGAGGGAGCTAGGAGAGTCCAAATGAGGTGCGGTTTTCGGCCACGCGATTGTGATCGAACGCTCTAGATGATGGAGAGGGTTTAGGTGGGTTTTGGGCCAACTTGGAGGGGTGTTGGGCTGCAACACACACGAGGCCTTTTCGGTCCCTTGGTTAACCATTGGAGCATCAAACGAAGTCCAAAAGGTACGAAACTTGACAGGCGGTCTACCGGTAGTAAACCAAGGCCGCTTGGCAAGTCTCGGTCCAATCCGGAAATGTTTAATCCCCACACACAAAAGAAAGGTAGAAATGACCACCGGAGGAGAACGAAGCGCCGGAATGCAAACCGGACAACGGGGAAAATGCTCGAATGCATGAGATGAACACGTATGCAAATGCAATGCACATGATGACATGATATGAGATGCATGACAACGACAACAACACACAGAGACAAAAACCCAACCTGAGAGAATAAAATAACTTAATGCCGGAAACGGCAAGAGTTGGAGTACATATTGGGTAAATCACATCCGGGGTGTTACAACACTCCACCACTACGAAAGGATCTCGTCCCGAGATCTAGGACTTAAAAGAACGCCGGGTACTCAGAACGGAGGTGATCCTCGCGTTCCCAGGTAGCTTCACGGTCGGAATGGTGTGACCACTTGACTTTGAGGAATTTGATTGACTTGTTGCGAGTCTTGCGTTCAGTCTCTTCAAGAATAGCAACTGGGTGCTCATGATAAGAGAGATCTTCTTGGAGCTCAATGTCCTCGAAGTTGACGGTGTGGTCAGGAGTCTTGAAGCTCTTTCGGAGCTGAGAGACATGGAACACATCATGAACATTTGCAAAGTTTGAAGGAAGCTCGAGTTGATAGGCGAGATCGCCTCTCTTGCTGACAATCTTGAAAGGTCCCACATATCTAGGGGCAAGCTTCCCTTTGATACCGAAGCGACGAGTACCTTTCATTGGAGAGACGCGGAAGTAAACATGATCTCCGATCTCGAAAGCCAAATCACGGTGCTTACTATCATAGTAGCTCTTCTGGCGGGATTGGGCTGCTTTGAGGTTATCTCGAATGACTTTGCACATTTCCTCTGCCTCTGTGATTAAGTCATTACCCAAAAGCTGACGTTCACCGGTTTCGGACCAGTTGAGAGGGGTACGGCACTTCCTGCCATACAGAATTTCAAATGGGGCCTTGCCCGAACTTGCTTGAAAACTATTGTTGTAGGAGAATTCAGCATATGGAAGACAATCCTCCCACTTCATGCCGAAGGAGATCACACAAGCCCTGAGCATACCTTCAAGAATCTGATTGACACGCTCGACTTGACCGCTAGTTTGAGGATGGAAAGCTGTACTGAAGCGGATGTTGGTGCCCATGGCCTTCTGAAAAGAATCGCAAAACTTTGAGGTAAAGATGCTGCCACGGTCTGAAGAGATCACCTATGGAATACCGTGCAGAGAGACAATTCGAGAGCTATAGAGTTCCGCCAATTGAGCTGCAGTGATTGACTCTTTGATAGGCAGAAAGTGAGCCAGTTTAGTGAGTTTGTCGATGACAACGAATATAGCATCATTGTCACGCTTGGACTTTGGAAACCCAGTCACGAAGTCCATTTCAATGTGGTCAAACTTCCATTCTAGAATGGCAAGAGTGTTGGAGGAGACCAGCTGGCCTTTGGTGTTCTCCTTTACTCTTCTGCAGACATCACATTCATTCACGAATTGAGCAATCTCGCGCTTCATTCGAGTCCACCAATAAGCCTGCTTGAGGTCCTGATACATCTTCGTGCTCCCAGGGTGGATGGAGAGGAGAGAATTGTGAGCCTCGTTCATGATCACTTTACGAAGGTCACCTTTGGGCACAACAATACGATCCTTGAAGAAGAGAGTATCCTTGTCATCAAGGCAGTAGCGCTTGTACTTGGGTTGATTCTTGGCAATCCCAATCTTCACCTTTTTCACCATAGCATCAAGAAGCTGAGCTTGGCGAATCTGGTCTTCCAAGGTAGGAGAGACTTGAAGGTTGGCGAGGAAACCTTGAGGAACAACTTGCAGATTAAGTTTGCGGAAAGCTTCACAAAGCTCGGGTTGATAAGGCTTGAGAATCAGACTATTGCAATAAGCCTTCCTGCTCAATACGTCATAAATCACATTGGCCTTGCCTGGAGTATACTCGATACTCGGATTATACTCTTGAATCATTTCGACCCATCGAGTTTGCCTGAGGTTGAGATTAGGCTGAGTGAAGATGTACTTGAGACTCTTGTGGTTGGTAAGATGTCCACTTTTCTTCCCAATAAGAGATGTCTCCAAGTCAAAAGAGCATGCACAAGTGCCGCCAACTCGAGATCATGAGTGGGGTAGTTCTTCTCATTAGGCTTCAATTGGCGAGAGGTATAAGCAACAACTTTCTTCTCTTGCATCAACACTGCGCCAAGACCTTGGAGAGAGGCATCACAAAAGACCTCGTATGGCTTGGATTCATCAGGCGGAGTCAGAACTGGAGGAGTGACCAATTTCTCTTTCAAAGTGTTGAAAGCAATGTCACACTCCGGAGACCAAACATACTTGACGTGCTTCTGGAGAAGATTTGAGAGAGGCTTCGCAATCTTAGAAAAGTTTTCAACGAATCTTCGGCAGTAGCTTGCGAGACTGAGGAAGCTACGGAGTTGCTTCACGTTCTGAGGAGGTTCCCAATTCACAATTGCAGACACCTTCTCAGGATTCACCGCAATGCCCTTGGCAGAGATGATATGACCAAGATAAAGAACCTCATCGAGCCAAAATTCGCACTTGGAGAACTTGGCGTAGAACTGGTGTTCCCTGAGCTTATCAAGCACCAACCGCAAGTGCTTGGCATGATCTTCCTTGTTCTTCGAGAAAACCAGAATGTCGTCGAGATAGACCAAAACGAAGTCATTGGTGTAGGCGTTGAAGATGAAGTTCATCGTGCGAGAGAAAGTCGGAGGAGCGTTGACGAGGCCAAAAGACATGACAGTGTATTCGTATGAACCATAGCTTGTCCTGAAAGCCGTCTTGGGAATATCTTTCTCACGGATTCGAATCTGATGATAACCCATACAGAGATCAAGCTTGGAGAATACTTGGGCACCTTTGAGTTGTTCGAACAGCTCGTTGATGTTGGGAAGTGGGTATTTGTTCTTGATGGTCTTCTTGTTCAATGGACGGTAATCAACGCAAAGTCGGTCCGTTCCATCCTTGTTCTTCACAAAAAGAACACCACAACCCCACGGAGAAGAACTAGGCTGGATGAGACCCATTCTCTCTTGAATATCGAGTTGCTTCTTCAGCTCCTTCAGCTCTTCAGGTCCGAGCTTGTAAGGATGCTTGCACACAGGTTCCGTGCCAGGCTCAAGATCAATAACGAATTCAACTGGCCGGTGCGGAGGCATTCCTGGAAGCTCTTCTCGAAAGACGTCTTGATATTCGCAAACGACTGGAATCTGCGAGATGGCATCCAGTTCACCCTTCTCATTGAGAGAAAACAGACGGATTGTATCATCACGAGCGGCAAAGACAATTACATCCTCAGACGAATGAGTCAATTGAATCTGCCTTGCTGCACAATCAAGATGTGCCTTGTGCTTAGAAAGCCAATCCATCCCGAGAATAAGATCAATATCCGAGTTACCAAGAACCAAAGGAGAAGAAAGAAACTTGTAATCACCCAAGGTGATAGTAACATCCGGAGCCATCATTTTGGTGTTCATGAACAAACCCGGAGAAGAAACCGCTATCGGCTTAGGCAAATCAATAGTATGCACATCATGCATGGATGCAAAAGGCTTCGATAAAAATGATAAAGATGCACCAGTGTCAAAAAGAACTCTTGCGGGAATGTCATTAACAGGAAGGTTACCCATAATCACATCTGGCGAGTCCTCCGCCCGAGCTGCATTCAGCAAGTTGACCTTGGCGGACTTGGTGTTATGCTTGACCATAGCTGTACTTGCCGATATCACCGGAGGAGGAGGAGGGAGACGCCTCTGATTGAAGCATTTGTTGGCATAGTGACCCTTCTGTTGGCACTTGTTGGACGTGACCTCTGAAAGCGGACGGTGATACGGAGCACTCAATCTTGGAGCTTGAGAAAAAGTCTTGTTCTGAAAGCCAGGGTGGGGGGGGGGGGAAGATCCACTGCCACCTTTGCTCTTCTGCTGATACGGCTGACGGAACGGAGGAGGAGGAAGCCAATACTTCTGCTGCTTGGCGACTTGAGTAGAGGAAGAAGGAGTAGCATCTCTGACTCACTTCTTGGAAGCATCACACCTCAGTTGAGCGGCCTCTTGCTTCAATGCCATGTTGTAGAACTCATCGTACCTCAAGGGCTCAAAGAGAACAAGAGCTAGCTGAATTTCTTCTCTGAGGCCACCCCTGAACTGGTATATCATGCTCTTCTCATCAGGGACGTCCTGCTTGGCAAAGTGGGCGAGCTTCTGAAACAACTTGTTGTAGTCATAGACAGACAAAGAGCCTTGCTTCAGGTTGCAGAATTCCTCACGCTTGCTTTCAACCATGCTCTGGGGAATATGATGAGCTTTGAAGTCTTGACGGAATTCATCCCAGGTAATAACACGTCCACCTCTGGAATCCTTGTACTGCTGGAACCATTCTGCAGCTTGATTTTTTAGTTGGAAGGAAGCAAACTTGACGAAGTCCTCAGGCCTGACGTTACTACACTCGAAATGCTTGCACAGATCCACGAGCCAATCGTCAGCATCAGTTGCCTCAACACAATTGCTGAAAGTTTTTGGCCCGTTAGCAAGGAACTGGTTGAGTGTAGCAAAGTGATTCTGATTGTTGCCTTGGTTGCCTTGGTTCGCTTGATTGCGCTCTTGAAGAATTTGCATGATCAACTGTGTGTTTGCATTGGTTGCGGCCATCACAGCTTGCCATGCCTCCGGAGGAGGTGGAGGTGGTGGCGGATCCTGATTCTGATTCTGATTGGTGCACTTAGCGGGAGCCATCCTGAAGAGGTTGACATCCATTAGCACATTGATAGACAAATATTGTAGCTGAATCCAACGGAATGAAAATAGCAACATATAGTCTTCATATCCAAACAAAATGAACGAATGTATTCCTCTTGAAATGGTCACATATCCATAAATTGAGAAGCCACATAGAATTTAGGTAGAGAAATAAATCAACAGGGTATAGATCAAGAACGAATACTCGGTAAAAATCCCAATCTCAAACCAAATATCCGTGGAAGAAGAACTAGAGCTACAAGAATTCCCACCTATGAAACTCCTGAACCTTTCCGGTTATGCAATCAGGTGTTTGGGATACAGGGGAAGCATAATATCTCACCCAAATCTAGCAAATCCTACATCCAGTTGTATCCATCCTTCAACACATAACCGAGAAAAACTTTGGAAACCATCTACCTCAACCTTCGAAAAGCATCCGTTATACAAGTTATGGCGATACTCCCGAACTCCCGCCCCAGTACTGGGTGGCGTCGAGGTTATCTCACCAACGAACTGCATAAAAGAGATTTTCGATGTCGGCGTACTAAACTCAAGTATTCCAGAACTGCAACGATAAAATTATGACGACAACACCTCATAGCTCAACTCCTCGGGACACTTCCACAAAACCCCTGACAGGAGGCACCAAGACAATGTTCTCGTCACAAAACCATTGGAACGATTCGAAGATACCCACATGATCCTAAAAAAAATTAGTGAAATTTGAGAAGAGAAGAGTCAAAATTCTACGTCAGGATGCCTTACCAGAGCGATGAGGAGACTGGGAAGTAAAAAGAATTCCTAAACTCTCCGATATATAATTCCTAGATGACTCAAAACATTTTTCTAGACACAACTCGGCTGCTAAAACGATCAAGCAATGGGGCTCCGAAGGTCGGGGAAGGCTCTGATTACCAACTTGTAACGCCCTCGATGCGGCTATAGCTCCCACGTGTCGAGGCATGACTTAGAGACATAACCGCATTGAAAGCAATGTCGCAAGTTAGGAAATCATCACAACATCCCATGTAATATAGATAATAAAAGGGGAAATACATAGTTGGCTTACACTCGCCACGTCAATCAAAGTACATGAATAGCATTACAACATTCAAACACTCATGGCCCGGCTACGGCGCCAAAATAAAAGATAACCCCACATGCGACACGGTCCCGATCACCCCCAACTGGGCACCACTACTGATCATCAGGGAAAGACACGTAGTAACATAGAGAGTCCTCGTCGAACTCCCACTTGAGCTCAAGCGCGTCACCCGGAGCGGAATCATCAGGCCCTGCATCTGGTTTGGAAGTAATCTGTGAGCCACAGGGACTCAGCAATCTCGCAACCTCGCGATCAAGACTATTTAAGCTTATAGGTAAGGCAAGGAAAAATATATGTGGAGCTGCAGCAAGCGACTAGCATATATGGTGGCTATCCTGTTCGCAAAAGAGAGCGAGAAGAGGAGGCAAAGCGCGAACGAGAAACTAGAGAACAACCTGCGCAAGCATTACTCCAACACCGTGTTCACTTCCCGGACTCCGCCGAGAAGAGACCATCACGGTAACTCACACTGTTGATTCATTTTAATTAAGTTAAGGTTCAAGTTATCTACAACCGGACATTAACAAATTCCCATCTACCCATAACCGCGGGCACGACTTTCGAAAGTTTCAAATCCCTGCAGGGGAGTCCCAACTTAGTGCATGACAAGCTCTCACGGTCAACGAAGGAATAGACCTCCTCCCGAGACGTTCCGATCAGACTTGGTACCTCGATTCTTCAAGACACTTCGACGGGTTAAAACAAATCCAGCAACACCACCCAGATGTGCCAACAAATCCCGATAGGAGCTGCACATATCTCGTTCTCAGGGCACACTGGATGAGCAAGACGTCGGGTAGGCCAGCCCAGATTTGCCCCTGGTAGCCCCGGACATCGCTCGGTTGGACCAACACTCAGAGGAGCACTGGCCCGGGGGGTTTAAAATAAGATGACCCTCGGGCTCCGGAAACCCAAGGGAAAAGAGGCTAGGTGGAAAATGGTAAAACCAAGGTTGGGCATTGCTGGAAAAGCTTTAATCAAGGCGAACTATCAACGGGTTCCCATTATAACCCAACCGCGTAAGGAACGCAAAATCCGGGAACATAACACCGATATGACGGAAACTAGGGCGGCAAGAGTGCAACAAAACACTAGGCGAGAGGCCGAGCCTTCCACCCTTTACCAAGTATATAGATGAATTAAGATAACATGGCAATATAATGATATCCCAACAAGTAAATAATGTTCCAACAAGGAACGGTCTCCAATCTTCACCTGCAACTAGAAACGCTATAAGAGGGGCTGAGCAAAGTGGTAACATAGCCAATCAACGATTTGCTAGGACATGGTGGGTTAAAGGTTTGACATGGCAATTTTGGGAGGCATGGTAAGCAAGTGGTAGGCATCGTAGCATAGGCATAGCAAAAGAGCGAGCATCTAGCAAAGCAACGATAGTAGTGATTTCGAGGGTATGATCATCTTGCCTGCAAAGTTGTCAGAGTTGACTGGATCCTCGAAAGAAAACTCAACGGGCTCCTTGTTAGTGAACTCGTCTCCGGGCTCTACCCAAACAAGACAAACAAGCAAATAGAACACAATCAACCACGTGCAAAGCTCAAACAATATGATGCAAGGATGATATGCTATGCGGGATGCAATATGTGATGCATATGCAAGATTTGACATGGAATGAATGAACTTGGCATCAACTTGGAAATACAAGTGTACCACTGGAAATATGAGAAGAAATCGCTTGAAAACAATATAAATAATGCCAGAATCGGAGTTACGGTTTGGAAATGGCAAGCGATTCAAATATGACCATGTTCTGCGATTTACAGCAAGTAGCTATCTAAATGCAACAAGATGAACATGCTACAGCACCCAAACATGGCATCAAAAAACATGGTAGGGATCCATTCATGAAGGTTAACAAAAGTCTAGCACTGAGCTACGGCCAATTCAGCCATTAACAGGTTCAAACAAGCATGACAAAAATGCATTTGACAAACAGATTTCAGACTTAGTGAAATTAACACTTGTCTGGAATTTCAGATCAGATAGCACTCTTTGGAGCATGAAAACAATATGCTACAGGACCTGAACATGGCAAAGTAAAACATGGCATGGAGCTACTCAAAGAGCGTAACAAAAGTCCCTTAGTGACCTTGAGCCAAAAGGGATCAGAAAATACAATTACAAGCATGTGAACATGGCAAAAACATAATCAATTCTCAGACTTAGTGAAAACTGGAGCATGCTGAAAACAGATATCAACTAGGCATGTTTACGAGCTCGATGCACTCACTACAGAGAAACTCATGACAATCTAAGCATACACCCATCAAGAATACACAAAATTCAAGCTAGACATGGCAAGAAAAATACCATAGCATGCACGGATCAACTACAACATCATCGGCAAAATCGCTACCAAGTAGACAATCTGCCCAGATTCACGAAATGACAAAAGTAGAGCTCGATTGACTCAAGCTAGGGTGCTCCATAATTGCAAACAAAGACATGGATGGATAGAGCACTACAAGATCAACAAAACATCCTTACTGATCATCCTCAAAAGAGGTAGGATCACTAGGAAACAACATGAACATATGGCCAAATGAGATAAACAGTCCAAGGACTTAGTGGAAATGCTAAGTCCCCGAAATCAGCATTAACAAATGCCTCACTTTGCAAGCTTGTGCTAGTCACCACACAAATCACAAAAATACATGGGTTGCACCTCTGGAAATATGGCAAAACCCTTAACAAAACATATGTAGAGCTCATGGGCATATCATGCACACAATAATCATGGCAAAAATGACAAATAACTAATTGGAGCAGCAGATCTGACAAATATCTCAAATAGCACTTTTCTAACAGCATTTCGGGCATCAAGATGAACTCGAATGAAAATGATGCAGTGAGATAAAATGATGTACTTTCTGAGATGAACATTTTGATATGCCATATGCCCAAAACGGAGCTACGAATGCAGAGTTATAGCATGATGAACAGGAGCAAATATTAGGGTTTCGGGCAAAGAAAGTCAACCGGATCCGATCCAGATCTGGATCCGGCGCGGGTGGCACTGTAGCAGGGGCGCGTGTCCCGAGGATGACCGGCCGGAGTTCGCTCAAGCTCGCCGGAGATGTCGTCGGCCGGAGCGGGGAGGTACTTGGGGCATTGGAGGAGGAGGCCGGAGAGAGGCCGGAGCTCCTCGGGCGTGCGGCGGCGCGGGGGCGTCGGGCTCCGGCGGCCGGAGCTGCTGGGTCGGGTCGCCGGTGACCTGGCGCGGCGGCCGGAGGGCGCCGACGACGGAGAAGAAGGCGGCGGGCGAGGAGGCACGGGCGGCGGGGAAATGGTAGCCGGGCGGCGGCTCCCTGGGCCGCGGGGGCTCGCAGCGGGCCGCGCGGGCCGGCGTGGCTGCGGGTGGCAGCGCGCCACGTGGCGGCCCCTGGTTGGCTGCGGGTGGCGGCGGCGTGGTGTCCGAATTAGGCGGCGGACATGTCCGTCGGCGGCGGGGCGATTTTAGGGTTTCGGGGGAGAAGGAGATCCGGATTTTGGGGGGTTCTATTTATAGGCATAGAGGGAGCTAGGAGAGTCCAAATGAGGTGCGGTTTTTGGCCACGCGATCGTGATCGAATGCTCTAGATGATGGAGAGGGTTTAGGTGGGTTTTGGGCCAACTTGGAGGGGTGTTGGGCTGCAACACACACGAGGCCTTTTCGGTCCCTCGGCTAACCGTTGGAGCATCAAACGAAGTCCAAAAGGTACGAAACTTTATAGGCGGTCTACCGGTAGTAAACCAAGGCCGCTTGGCAAGTCTCGGTCCAATCCGGAAATGTTTAATCCCCACACACGAAAGAAAGGTAGAAATGACCACCGGAGGACAACGAAGCGCCAGAATGCAAAACGGACAACGGGGAAAATGCTCGAATGCATGAGATGAACACGTATGCAAATGCAATGCACATGATGACATGATATGAGATGCATGACAACGACAATAACACACGGAGACAAAAACCCAACCCGAGAGAATAAAATAACTTAAGGCCGGAAACGGCAAGAGTTGGAGTACATATTGGGTAAATCACATCCAGGGTGTTACAACATACCCTTGTAGATCGCTAAGCGGAAGCGTTGCAAGAAAACGGATGAAGGAGTTATACTCGTAGCGATTCAGATCGCGGTTGATTCCGATCTAAGCGCAGAACCACGGCGCCTCCGCGTTCAACACACGTGCATCCCGGTGACGTCTCCCATGCCTTGATCCAGCAAGGGGAGAAGGAGAGGTTGGGAAGACTCTGTCCAGCAGTAGCACGACGGCGTGGTGGTGGTGGTGGAGCGCGGGACTCCAGCAGGGCTTCGCCAAGCACTACGAGAGACGAGGAGGGAGAGAGGTAGGGCTGCGCCAAGAGGGAGAACTTCATGTGTTGGGCTGCCCCTTTGCCTCCACTATATATATGGGGAGAGGGAGGTCTGCAACCCCACCTAGGGTTTCCTCCCTAGGGGTGGCGGCAGCCCTAGATCCCATCTAGGGTGGCGGGCACAAGGGGGAGAGGGGGAGGCGCACCTGGGGTGGGCCTTAGGGCCCATCTGCCCTAGGGTTTACCCCCTCCCCTCTAGGAGGCGCCTTGGGCCTTTGTGGGAGGCGCCCCAGCCCACCTAGGGGCTGGTTCCTTCCCACTATTGGCCCATGTAGGCCTCCGGGGCTGGTGGCCCCACCTGGTGGACCCCCGGACCCCTCCGGTGGTCCCGGTACACTACCGGTGATGCCCGGAACACTTCCGGTGGCCAAAACCGTACTTCCTATATATCAATCTTTATCTCCGGACCATTCCGGAACTCCTCGTAACGTCCGATATCTCATCCAGGACTCCGAACAACATTCGGTAACCACGTACATACTTTCCCCATAACCCTAGCGTCATCGAACCTTAAGTGTGTAGACCCTACGGGTTCGGGAGTCATGCAGACATGGCCGAGACAAATCTCTGATCAATAACCAACAACGGGATCTGGATACCCATGTTGGCTCCCACATGCTCCATGATGATCTCATCGGATGAACCACGATGTCAAGGATTTAATCAATCCCGTATACAATTCCCTTTGTCTAGCGGTATAGTACTTGCCCGAGATTCGATCGTCGGTATCCCGATACCTTGTTCAATCTCGTTACCGGCAAGTCTCTTTACTCGTTCCGTAACACATCATCCCATGATCAACTCCTTGGTCACATTGTGCATATTATGATGATGTCCTACCGAGTGGGCCCAGAGATACCTCTCTGTTTACACGGAGTGACAAATCCCAGTCTCAATTCGTGCCAACCCAGCAGACACTTTCAGAGATACCTGTAGTGTACCTTTGTAGCCACCAAGTTACGTTGTGACGTTTGGCACACCCAAAGCACTCCTACGGTATCCGGGAGTTGCACAATCTCATGGTCTAAGGAAACGATACTTGACATTAGAAATGCTTTAGCATACGAACTACATGATCTTGTGCTAGGATTAGGATTGGGTCTTGTCCATCACATCATTCTCCTAATGATGTGATCCCGTTATCAACGACATCCAATGTCCATGGTGAGGAAACTGTAACCATCTATTAATCAATGAGCTAGTCAACTAGAGGCTTACTAGGGACATGGTGTTGTCTATGTATCCACACATGTATTTGAGTTTCCTATCAATACAATTCTAGCATGGATAATAAACGATTATCATGAACAATGAAATATAATAATAATAACTAATTTATTATTGCCTCTAGGGCATATTTCCAATAGTCTCCCACTTGCACTAGAGTCAATAATCTAGTTCACATCGCCATGTGATTAACACTCACAGGTCACATCGCCAGGTGACAAACATCCAAAGAGTTTACTAGAGTCACTAATCTAGTTCACATCACTATGTGATAAACACTCAAAGAGTTATGGGTTGGGTCATGTTATGCTTGTGAGAGAGGTTGTAGTCAACGGGTCTTGCCATATTCAGATCCCTATGTATTTCGCAAAACTTTATGTCATATCATAGATGCTGCTACCACGTTCCACTTGGAGCTATTCCAAATTATTGCTCCATTATACGTATCCGGTATCTCTACTCAGAGCTATCCGGATAGGTGTTAAGCTTGCATCGACGTAACTCTTTATGTCGAACTCTTTATCACCTCCATAACCGAGAAACATTTCCTTATTCCTCTAAGGATAATTTTGACAGCTATCTGGTGATCCACTCCTAGATCAGATTTGTACCCTCTTGCCAGACATGTGGCAAGGCACACATCAGGTGCGGTACTCAGCATGGCAGACCGTATAGAGACTATGACAAAAGCATAGGGGACGACCTTCGTCCTTCCTCTTTCTTCTGCCGTGGTCAAGCTTTGAGTCTTACTCAACTTCACACCTTACAACTCAGGTAAGAACCCCTTCTTTGACTGATC